>NC_137914.1:2206961-2214461 GCF_963457725.1 Sprattus sprattus
CGTGTGGGGCTGATGGGATATAACTGCAACAAACCTAACGCTGACATGGCTCTCAACGCTCTAGCCAGTGCCCTCAGAAACTGCCGGAAGAGCAAGGCATAGCATCACACACACACACACACACACACAAACACTCACAGACACATACCCGTAAATACACACACACACACATTCACAGACACACAAACATATACACGCTCACATACCCCTCACTCATACACACTTTACCGGAAACGTATACACTTGAACACACACTCATAGACATCTCACACACACACACACACACACACACACTCACACACTCACACATTTGAGCACTTTTCATCTAGGCAATCAGGCCTGTGTGTGTTGAGCTCAATGGACATGTGAAAGGCCATAATAATTGTAAAAAAATAATTGTATATTTTGTTGGTGCCTTGTGATCAAGTTTTTAATAAAATGGGAAGTATTTAAAACATCATGCGTTTTTATTTTGTTGCCACAGTGCATTGATCCTGTAGACATACTCTTGATACTCAAGATATTAAGAATCGCACAAGAACATGTATCCTTCTCTAGTGGCACCAGTGTAAAGTTGTAACTACCCGCTGGTTTTAAACATTAAACATGACTCCACGCATCATACTGATGTCCAACTCTTTTTTCTTTATTGTCCGGAACACCGTGAAAACTAGACAGACAAACAAGCAAACAAACAAACAAACAAACAAACAAACAAACCCCAAGTTTACATATAAAATCGCAAACAAATATACATTCCATTTTAAACATAGTGCAGATACGTAAGTATTACCGTCTTCGCCTGGAAACCAGCAGTAGATTAACTTAACTTGATGCGAATGTGTTGCGTGCGTGCGTGTTCTCTTAGTCTTTCAAGTCGCATTTGCCCCATGCACTTCCAGGTCATATAGGTGAGGTCACATGTTGCAAAGGGTCAAAGGGTCACCAGACGAATGCACAAATTCATGAACCCACCAGCAAATGCATATTAACTTTGCAAACCAACAAATGAATCACAAATTGTAAATGACAATGATACATCAATATGTGCAATTGAAATGTCCATCAACCTCGGCCATATCTTGACGGCTGATACATCAGGGTCAGCTACAAAAGTATTTCCAGTGTTTTCTCTGATAGCCCTTGAGGTAGGGTCAGTTAGACTGACATAGCTTCAGAGGTGAAGGAGATCGCTATAGAGCAAAGGCGGAGGGACAGAGAACTAAAAAACTAATGCTGGCGTTCCAGAGGAAACAAGCTGAGCGCAAACTCACACTGACTGGAACACACACTCATAGACATCACACACACACACTCACACTCACACACTCATACATTTGAGCACTTTTCATTTCGGCAATCAGGCCTGTGTGTGTTGAGCTCAATGGACATGTGAAAGGCCATAATAATTGTAAATTATGTATTGTATATTTTGTTGGTGCCTTGTGATCAATCTCATCTTTAGCCCCCTCATTCGACTTAAGCAAAAATGCCAGGATGGTACCACCCTTCTCGGATCGTACGTGGAGTTTGCACATGAAAATAAATATCTGTTTGGTCATTGGTGTGCCTCACAGAGAGCAGACTCCATGGAGCCACTCAAGGAGCTCATCCTCCTGGACGACTTTAAGAATAGTGTTCCTGTCCCGATGGCTACCTATCTGAATGAGCAGAGGGTTACAACCCTGGCTCAGGCATCTGTATTGGCAGATGAGGTTGTGTTGACCCACCGCAGTATACGGAAAGACAGATATGATGGTGATCTGGGTAGGTATAGACCTCCAGTCAAGGGCAGAATGAGGCCTAGAGTGACATGGCCTAACACCTGGATCTTCGATTGAAACCCGGCTACGCTCGAAAACTGGACACATGTAAACGCACTGATTGTGTCTCTCCCTAGGCAACATTGGAATTCGCCTGATGTGAAGACAGAGATGGTCTGTTTTTACTGTAAGAAGTCAGGGCATAAAATCTCTGTGCCATGCATTTAAGAAACAGAAGTTAAAAGTCTGCTGGGTTTGATAAAGCCCAGAACAGTGGTGCAGATTGGATTTTAGAACTGGGGGGGGACGCTAACATTTTTTTAAAACGTTATTTACTGATGATTGTCGCCTAATGTAGGGAGAGTTGAGGGGACGGAACAGGTCACTATGAATCTGGGGGGTACATGTCTCCCCCGTCCCCAGTGCTATCTGCGCCCCTGGCCCAGAAGGTTCAAGTCCAAGTTAAGAACTTACAGTCCCGGGTTGACTGCCTTAAAATCAGCTGACAGAAAAGGGACAAAACCAGTGCTGATAAGAATCTGCAGATAGAGGCTCAACAAACCCAGGTGGTTCAGCTGCAAGAGACTGTCTCTTCAGGCTCGTTTCCACCAAGCAGTGCGGTACAGTACGGTTTAGTAAGTTTTGTCATGGAAACGCACACAATAAAAAAACTGAAGTGGGCCGTACTGTACCGTACTGCTTGGTGGAAACGAGCCTTTCTTCAGGAGCAGGCAGGGCCGGATTAAGACAATGGGCTTTAGGGGCTGCAGCCCTGGGCCTCGCCACCAGGGGGCCTCTGGGAGCAGGGTACAGCCTTGAATCAGGACTGGTGGAGAAGGACACCATGCTGCAGCAGCAAGCAGCAGTCTACTCATCATTTAAGACTGAGTTTCAACAGCATGTATTAATGCTCTCCTTTACACTCTCCTTTACTACACTTTCATCTTCTTTACTACACTCATGTCTTTATGCTGTTGAAACTCACGCTCTGTTCCGTTTTCCCTACCTACCGTACCTACCATCCTTAATGTGAGTATGTAGGGTGTTCCGTTTTCCGATTTCCCATTTCCGCGTCGAAAAGAAGTATACCCAAAGGACCCGTATCTGTACTCATAACGGTCAAAACGCTGAGTGTGGAAGCAGAGTACACTGTCCATTCTCAACGGCCGCCATCTTGTCAACGTAGCGGAAGAGGCGGACCCAGGCAGAGCCGCTCAGCTCGAAAAAGACGAACGTGGGGCTTGTCGCGATCGTAATTTCCGGTAAGTGCACCACGGAGTATTAGATTTGGAGCAGCACTCACCTGCTGAGAATCTGCGTACCTAGTGAGTGTGTACTGTGTACTGCGTATAAGTATAGGTACGGTAGGTACGGTAGGTAGGGAAAACGGAACATAGCGTCAGTCTTTAATGATGAGTAGACTGTGTGTCAAGTCTTCAGGGAGAATGCTCAACTTTAAATTGGGACATTGAAGAAAAGAGGAAACGCTCAGAACCAAGACTCAGGAGTGCCAAAGACTCACAGAAGAGCAGAGGCGGAGATCCCATTTCTTTGTAGGGGGGGGACAATACATGATAACATTTCAGAGAGTAATTCCTGGGGGGGACATGAAAAAGTTTCTGTCTGGCCCTATTGCCCTGTCTTTCTGTATGCTTTCTTCGAACTGCGTTTGCTACCTTGCAGGACTAGACAGCTAGCTAACACAGCTAAGCTTCAAAGATGATGAATTTCAAGTGAAACCACAAGTCTTTTTATCTCTTCAGATCTGCACCGCTGAATCCAGGGTATGTTCCAGGGGTAGCCTATGTTCCACGTTACTGCACTTTACTGGAATAAATATTGCGCACTTTAATGGAAAAAAGATTGCGCACTTCACTGGAAGAAAGACAGATTGCTGCATCAACCACAAAAGAAACTCCCTTTTTCTTACAAACACAGATTGCTACATCACCCACAAAAGAAACGTCCTTTTTTCCAAAAAAGCGCTGGCGGGCCAGAATTGGTCCAGGGGCTGGCTGCTGACGACTCATGGTGTAGGCTACTGGGCTGATTGACTGAAACAGAGAGCTGACAGTATCCCGTCCGTTGGAAATAGCATGTGAACCAAAACACTTTGAAGAATAGGGGATCATGATTTTTCAACACTTAAAAAACACATTGTTTTATGCTTATAATTAGCACCGCTCGTGTTGTCGGGCTTTTATTTCATATTACTATATTATTCAAAATGATTTATTTGTGTTTACAATGATTGTTGAGACGGGGACAACTTTATAGTAGGGGGGTCACGTCCCCCCTGTCCCCCCCGGGATCTCCGCCTATGCAGAAGAGCTGAAGCAAAGGAACAAGTCGATGGGTTCTCTTAGCAGTCAGTGGGGCAAGCTTTATGAAAACAATGCAAATCTGATGTTAGTTTGAAAGCCTTGCTTGATATTTATGTGTCTGATAAATAAAATGAAAATATTAAAAATTAAATATCAATGAAAAGAAGTAGTGGCTCAGCCAAGCTGAAGATGATCGGTGTTAACAACCTTATTGTTGACGCTCTTTCTCCAGCTCAAATGATTTGCCTTGTGACCTGTTTTTCTCTTTCTTCCTTTGGTGTCCTAGGGCCCTGGTGGATAATGTGGGACTGGAGTTTGAGCAGGGTCACAGAGGGTCTTTTTTTTTTTAATTTTTTTTTTTTATTTGTCTTGGGAGGGAGTTGATACGACTCCCTGCACCCCTGCAGACATTGCAGTGGCCATGCATGGCCTGCAGGCAACAGTGGGGACAACTTAATTTTGATTGCCCGCTTTTAGTGGTCTTTCTGGGGCTTAAATAATTTGCCTTGTGACGGTTTTTTTCTCTTTGTTCCTTTTTGTGGGTTTTTTAGGTTTCTCAGGGAAACCTTCGTGGGGGGGGGGGGGGGGGGGGGTCAGGTGTTACGACCCCCTGCGCCCCTGCAGACATTGCAGTGGCCATGAATGGCAGGCAACAGAGGCTATGACGTAACGCACATGACTGGTTGATTGCCTGATTATCCACACCTGGGGAGGTGTGGGAGGAGCCTGGGTGCCATCCGTTTGAACGCGTTCCACTGATCTCGCTGAACAAACGTGTGTTCATCGTGAAGGCAGCAATCAGTGGAACGCGTACAAACGGACGGCACCCAGGCTAGTGTGGGAGATGAAGGACCAGTAAACACCTGTCTCTTTCTCTCTCGAGCTGACTATCTCACCGTACAGACGTCAAACTCCTAGACATATCGTTTTGTGATATTTGTATGGACTTAATAAATACAAGTTATTTTGTAGAAAGCCGTTGTCATCTGCCTCCAAAGTTTATGATGCGGTCACGAGCCGGCCGTGACGTAACACCATGTAAGCACACAGCTGGACTTCAGGTGACGAAGGCTACTCTCTAAGCATGCAGTGATCAACGGTGCGTGCTAAAGGAAAGCCAGTAGCTTACAAGATACAACATACAGTGTCGATAAAAAACGAAGTTAAAGCGCTGATGCAAACTATTTGGGCATTTTTTGGGCATTTTTTAAACATCTTGCTCCTTCTCGGATGGTGATAGTAGCCTTGAAAGAGAAACCTCTGTAACTGTCACTCGACATCGGATGAAATGTGGACCGCACTGTCAGTAAAGTTTTGAGTACAACTGCCTGCACCACATGCGGCTTTGTTTTGACTGGTAAAGGGGAATATAATTCTTAGCTTTCACAGCCGCAATAGCGTCAAACACATGATTTTGAGGACTACAACTCCGAGGTCTAACCCGATGTTATGTGCTTTGAATAGGCCTATAAGTTTTATGTGAGAGGCTAGTGGGCCTTTAACTTAGGCTATATGTGAAAAGGTTCGGCAGGCGGGGGCTTGTGAGTTCCGGTTGTGTGTTTGTTGTGCATTCTCCAGAGGCAGGTCGATTGTAGGCTACTTTTCTCTTTAAGAAGCCCTTCCGTAACCACATAGTGGGTGTAAGCTCCTGGAAACGTAATAACAAGCATACGTGACTGTCATTAGTTTCATAAAGAGCAATAGAAAATAAATGTCATTGCCACTTTATGAAGCCGTCCAAGTGTGTTAGTTTTAAGCAGTTGAACAGGACCCAAAGTTCTGTGAGAACTTGTGCAATTCTGACTGCCACGCTTTCGAATCCTCGGCTCTGAAGGTCCATTGGGAGGAGGCGATACCCTGAGCGTTTAACGGGTTGTGCGCATACGCGGATGTATGTGTCGTGGCTTTCGTCTTGCCTTCAGCTCGGCCCGCTTTCTATTCAAAGCGATAACTCTTCAAAGCGATGGAATGACCCGCTGTTTGACAACCTCAAGATTTGAACTTTGGATTTAGCTAGAGGTAAGTAAGGCAGAGTTTTTTTTGTTGTTGCTGATGACAGTCAATATTAAATAGGCTTACTCATAGAAAAAAAATAGTGGTCATGATGATGTCAGTGGACAGTGTGACCGTTTCATTTCATGAATGCATACTTAGTTGATTATTGTGAAATTAGCTAGTCTCTATTAAGTAGATTCACTCACTTGCCAAATTACGCTGTCTAGTTTTGAGTTTTTCGTCCGTCAGCTTCAAACCCACAGCGCTGTCTTGAAACAGCTGTTGCTTCTCTTTTTTAGCGTGGATATCTGTTTCACATCCCTAGCTTTCCAAGCATAATGTGAGCACGGATTTGTTATTGCTGAAGACACATTGTTAGCCTACGTGTTTTCCTCAGGGTCGAACGCGCTGAAACGTGTTATGGTGTTGAAGTTGTCTAGAGTTGTGTCAGACGCGAACTCGTGACTCTTCATGTTTGTTCCGTCTATTCTTGTCACACTGTAAACCTTCCCTTTCATCATAGTCATAGACAACTGGCTAATACGCCAAGTCCGAATAAAATACGCCCTGTTACAGATTTTCTTCCTTCAGTTTTCCAACCATTCCTCTGAGCCTGACAGACGTAATGCATAATGTTAGAGGACGGCTGGTGATGGCTTATTAGAAGGAGTCTCAACCATGTAAATTAATTCTGAGCGGCAGTGATTGTCCCATCAAGATTTTTCTTTGAAAATGAATTGTACAGATCCTAAATCTAATATCTGTGTCTGATTTCCAGTCTAATGCAGTATGGAATAGTATATTATGGTGTGGTATGTCATATGGTAGCCCTACAGTACAGTGTGGTATAGTATGGCATGGTATTGGTATATCTGTAGGAGTCTGGCCTTGGTCTGGCGTATACGAGTCCCCTGTCTCCCCTGGATCTCTGGCACGGGTCCAATGAGTTTCAACTGGAATGGCCCTCTAACATGCGCGCTAACCAGAGTTCATCAGCAGGTTGGCCGACTCCACTCTGATGTCAGGACTGGGCAGGGATACCTGTGTGTGTGTGTGTGTGTGTGTGTGTGTGTGTGTGTGTGTGTGTGTGTGTGTGTGTGTGTGTGTGTGTGTGTGTGTGTGTGTGTGTGTGTGTGTGTGTGTGTGTGTGTGTGTGTGTGTGTGTGTGTGTGTGTGTGTGTGTGAGATACTGGCACAGAGAGAAACAGCCTAGAAAAGCAAGACTCTTTAAGACCAAAAGCAGCGCCTGCTCAGCCACACCACACTTGCTAGATACTGTTAGTACTGTTTAATACTGGTTAAAATAACACAGAACAGCTTCATGATAACAGCGCTGTCATGCTGTTTTAACATTACAATAAACACAATTTGAATAGAGCACTTTGCTAAAACTGTTGAAGAACAATTACATTGGTTCA
>NC_137914.1:2219461-2221961 GCF_963457725.1 Sprattus sprattus
CACACACCACACACACACACACACACACACACACACACACACACACACTTTTACAGTCGAACAGACACATGCACTGTGTTGTTTGGTGTGGTTTCTTATGTTTGGGATCACTCTTCTGGCCAGAGTCACAGTGTTATTTCTGTATTAGTGTTGATGTTGATGGTCTTGTTGTTGTTGTTGGTCTTGTGTTTATTGGTGTGGTTCTCTATGTTGGTTCTCACTCTTCAGGCCAGAAGTACACTGTTCGTCTGCTCTGTCCCCAAAAGTGCCAGTGAGGAAGCTATCAAAGCACATTTCACGTCAGTATACTTACATACGCAGTATACTTACATACGCAGTATACATAAACACACATACGAACAGTGTTTAGTGATTGTCATTACACATATCATGTCCTCAGACTGACAATGATCATGTGGTTTCTGAATGACCTCTCCTCGTGTGTATGGAATGTGTGTGTGTGTGTGTGTGTGTGTGTGTGTGTGTGTGGTGTGTGTGTGTGTGTGTGTGTGTGTATGTGTGTGCGTATGCATGTGTGTGTTTCTGGTGTGTAAAGAGAGTGGACTGAAATACCCTATGGTGCTTGTCTGTAATGATCATGTGGTTTCTGAATGACCTCTCCTCGTGTGTATGGAATGTGTGTGTGTGTGTGTGTGTGTGTGTGTGTGTGTGTGTGTGTGTGTGTGTGTGTGTGTGTGTATGTGTGTATGGAATGTGTGTGTGTGTGTGTGTGTGTGTGTGTGTGTGTGTGTGTGTGTGTGTGATGTCTGTAGGGAGGCGTATCCCTCCTGTCAGGTGACTGATGTTCGCCTCTGCTACGATGTGGCCAAACTAATGCAACTGGACAAAGAAAGGTACTACATTACCCAGCATGCATTTGAGTGATTCTGTTACCTAGTGTTCCTCTGATGTTGCCATGACGAATTTCCTAGGAAACGGGTGGAGAAAAACCGGCAGTATTACCAAAGGGCTCTGGAGCGGCACGGCAAGCGTGAGGTCATGAACCCACACCTGTGTGGGTACTTCTGCTGCCCCGCCTGCCAGTGTTCTGCCTGCCCAGAGGTGAGCGAGCACTTAGGGTTAAGGCATACACATGTCCCATACTATCTGTGTGTGTGTGTGTGTGTGTGTGTGTGTGTGTGTGTGTGTGTGTATGTGTGTCTCATTCATAAACTGACTACTCATGTATTACGGTGGTTGTTGAAAGGAATTTTGACTCACCTCACTGGACCTCACAAGCCCTCACAAGCGTTTGTTTTTTGCAGGTAGATGCTTTAGAGTACTACAGTTCCCAGGGGGCTGTTCTGCAAGAGGAAGTGGAAAAACAGAAGCAGGAAGTTCCACAGCACACCCTGGGCATGGCCTTTGTTACTATGCATACTGAATCCATGGCAACCTAGTGAGTCGGGGGAGCTGGCTTCTTACAGGCACAATAGTTGTTTGTAATATAGACGTGGGTGTGACTGACATCTCGATTCTCCTCAGTATTCTGAAAGACTTTAACGCGGTGGACTGCAGAGCTGGGTGTGGTCGGGAGCCCCAGCCGTCAGCCAATAGCGCAAGCCTGTGTGTGAGAGAATGGAAAATCTCACAGGCAGCACACCCCAACAATGTTTACTGGTACATACACACACACTCACCTCACTCATACACACATTTACACACCCTAACAACGTTTACTGGTACAAACACACACACACACACACACACACTCACCTCACTCATAAACATACCCCAACAACGTTTACTGGTACACACACAAACACTTACCTCACTCTTACACACATACACTCACCACAACCTTGTTTACTGGTACACACACACACACATGTACTGTATGTCTCTCCCTGAATCTGACTTACTTTGTGAGTGAATAACATTTGTGAAAAATGCAAAGCAAATATATCCTTGCCTCCATCTCTGTCTCTCTCTCTTTATTCTCACTCTCTCTTTCTCTTTCTCTCTCTCTCTCTCCCCGCTCCTCCTCTGTTTTATTTCTTCATCTCTCAGGGAGAATCTGTCTGTTCAGGGTTTCCGCTGGTGGCTACGTGTCTTCCTCATCAACTCCCTCCTCTTCATCATGCTCTTCTTCCTCACCACCCCCTCCATCATGATCTCCACCATAGACAAGTTCAACGTCACCAAAACCATTCAGTACCTCAACGTAAGACACACACACACACACAGGCACACAGGCACACACAGACACACACAGACACACACAGACACACACACAGACAGACACACAGACACACACACACACACAGACACCACCATCTTTATTCGTCTTTAATCACAGCTTTATTCATGGCACTGGGGAAAAGTTACAAGCACCACAAAGGTCAAGCAACAAATCCAAAGCTCTGTGCGACAAAGCCCCTTCTCATTACAAACTCAGCTCATACCACACATACCAAACACACACACACACACACACACACACACACACACATACCAAACACACACACACACACACACACACACACATACCAAACACACA
>NC_137914.1:2226961-2246961 GCF_963457725.1 Sprattus sprattus
GGTGAGTTTTAACACACACACACACACATCTCAGCCCCCACAACTACAGGGTGAGTTTTAACACACACACACACACACATCTCAGCCCCCACAACTACAGGGTGAGTTTTAACACACACACACACACATCTCAGCCCCCACAACTACAGGGTGAGTTTTACACACACACACACACATCTCAGCCCCCACAACTACAGGGTGAGTTTTAACACACACACACACACATCTCAGCCCCCACAACTACAGGGTGAGTTTTAACACACACACACACACATCTCAGCCCCCACAACTACAGGGTGAGTTTTACACACACACACACACATCTCAGCCCCCACAACTACAGGGTGAGTTTTAACACACACACACACACATCCGTCTTTGGCCACTTCAAGTATCTCAGCCCCCACAACTACAGGGTGAGTTTTAACACACACACACACATCTCAGCCCCCACAACTACAGGGTGAGTTTTAACACACACACACACACATCTCAGCCCCCACAACTACAGGGTGAGTTTTAACACACACACACACACACACACACACATCTCAGCCCCCACAACTACAGGGTGAGTTTTAACACACACACACACACATCTCAGCCCCCACAACTACAGGGTGAGTTTTAACACACACACACACACATCTCAGCCCCCACAACTACAGGGTGAGTTTTAACACACACACACACATCTCAGCCCCCACAACTACAGGGTGAGTTTTACACACACACACATCAGATCTCAGCCCCCACAACTACAGGGTGAGTTTTACACACACACACACACACACACACACACACACACACACATCTCAGCCCCCACAACTACAGGGTGAGTTTTAACACTCACACACACACATCTCAGCCCCCACAACTACAGGGTGAGTTTTACACACCAGAATCAGAAAGGTTTTTACTGCCAAGGAGGTTTTCACCTACCAGGAATTTTTTGTGGGATGTTGGTGCAAACAATAAACATACACAATAAACAATAAACAATAAACAATACACATATTAAGTTATTAAACAATGGAAAAACAAAGAGGTTGGGCCAGGTGATGTTAAGTTGGGCACTGTTTGGGAGGGTGATGTTTTTGCAGCTGATGTTAGAGTGAGTTGTGCTTTTGCAGCTGATGTTAGAGTGAGTTGTGCTTTTGCAGCTGATGTTAGAGTGAGTTGTTCTTTTGCAGCTGATGTTAGAGTGAGTTGTGCTTTTGTGGTCTGTTCTCAGTCAAAGGAAGAGGAGGGGGAGGACAGGGTGGAGTGTGCATCACCCAACCCTGCAGGCCTGGTAGGTGCAAAACCACACACGCACACGCACACACACACACACACACACGTTAATAGTTAATATGTCAAACATAAAGCTTAATTCATACTTGTGCATTTTGGACGGAGACGGCCACATGGGACTGCCTTGGCAACACCTTCTCCCAGGTGGAACGCCCATCCACCTCCTGATTTTCCTAACTTTTCGTATAGCGACGGATACCCCCTTGGCTGTGATTGGTCCACTAACAACATTATTTCCCAACGACATCATTTCCCGACGACAATCAAAATGTTCAGATCATAGGTCCAGGTCACATTTTCATCCCGGTCCACCATCTAATGTTAAAACCTTCCTTTGAAAAATGTAACCTATAAACACATCGTTTCAAAGCGCTGTGGCCGTCCTTAGATGTGTCAATAAACGAACTTCTGCTTAATGTGAAGCAGGCACGTTGAATTCACCACTTATTAAGATATTTTAAATATAAAATGTTCAATGCCTTATCGCTGATGTGTCCCAGCCCCATCCGAGCGAGTATAATTTCTTAATTGTTTGGCCGGACCCGCCCAGCAGTCAATGATGAAACATATGACTATAGGCAAAATGCTGTCTGACCACTACAACAGGGACATAGGAATAACGTTTCGTGCACATCTTGTGTCATTCAGGGCCTGCTTTAGAGGAAAGATTGTTCAGCAGTTCCGCAGTCTCTTATTTTGCCTCCGTGTGCACTGCCCTCCTTTTGTTTCTGGCAGTGGCAACAGCCGAGCGACCCTTTTCCAAATTTAAACTCATTAAGACCTAACTGAGAAGCAGGAGAGGCTGAATGGTCTGGCTATCCTGTCCATGTTCATGCATCACCACTTTTATGTTTGAAAGCCATCGTGTCAGCTTGCAGGTGTGGTGTGTTCTGCCTCTGGCTCTGCTCAGTCAGCTTGTCGGTCTTGGCGTTCAGATGTTGCGTCTAAATGATCTATGTCACATGTCTTGTCACATGATCAAATAGAGACTTGACATTGGACAACAGCATACTTATGACCCAGCAATCATCATTGCAAATCTGAATATGACAAAAATAACCCCCCAAAAAAGAATGTATTCAGCATTAGCATAGCATTATACACTCTCCCTGTTTTAAAGCTACATGTCTCCAAGACTCATGTGACTACACCTGCTGCACTGGTCCAACGCTGCTTAACAGTCCAGTGAAATATGGGAGGAGGGAGAAGAACAGTCAATGACTTCTGACAGAGACGTTATGGAGGAGCTCCGGACTCGACAAAAAGCCGTTACCCCACCCAGTGTTCTGGCGGTGAATTGTTTACAGCACCCACAGCGGTCGAAGAAGTGTAAGTCAGAAAGAGTACGTCCAAAACCGTCTGAATCCGTCCGACAGCCCATCCGTTTCGAGGACGGAAATTGATGATGCAGAAGTGTATTTCGGCCTTTAGCCTACAAATACACCCTTACCCACCCAAACACATGCCAAACGCTTAACAGTTCACCCTGCACAACACAACAGCACAAACACTTATATAGACTCCGAGAGCTTAAACTAAACTCACTCCCCTTTCATGAAAGGGACACACTCACATGGTTGTCTGTGTTTTTCGTTGACAGGTATATGCCCCCAGAGTGTTGACCTCTGACCCTGAGAATGATTGGTCAGACAGCCATGCTTTCAGCCAATCCTACGGGTCCACGGACTGCAGCCCCACCATCTTGAGTGCAGAAGAGGACTCACCGCTGGAAACTTAGATGGGGACACACACACCTGTGTTGCCCGAAGCCATGACGACCAGAGGGTGTAATACTCTTTTCAGCCTTAGAGTTGACATTTTCAGGAGAAATTTTAAAGCCACAGCCGAAGCCTGCCTACCCCTACCAAAGACTGCCTGCGAAAGCCAAAGTCATTCATTGATTGGACCTTATCAGTTGCTCTCTGGACGTGATTGGTCACTTACAGGACCCAATCAGTGTCTTCACAAGGGAACTGGTTGGTCGGTCAGTCACTGGACCCAATTTGTTTATTAAAGCCAAAGTCATTCATTGATTGGACCTTATCAGTTGCTCTCTGGACATGATTGGTCACTTGCGGGACCCAATCAGTGTCTTCACGGGGGAACTGGTTGATCGGTCAGTCACTGGACCCAATTTGTTTATTAAAGCCAAAGTCATTCATTGATTGGACCTTATCAGTTGCTCTCTGGACATGATTGGTCACTTACGGGACCCAATCAGTGTCTTCACAAGGGAACTGGTTGGTCGGTCAGTCACTGGACCCAGTTTGTTTATTCATTCAAGTAGCTGATACGGTTGTCCACAAATATAACTTAGTTAAACTGAACCAGTGGCTAGCCATTGCACTCCCCCAGAAAACATGCAGGTAAATATGCATCTGTAACCTCACTTGTTAGAGGTTCACGTAAACCATGAGAATATTCAAATCCATTTGTCATGTTAAGTCATTGAACCATGTCTTCCATCCAGAAAGCCTTATGTAGGAGACCAGCTCTTTAGAGTCTTACTGAAGTGAGGGAAGTCTCAAGGGACAGATGGGGCCTCATCAGGCAGCTGATGCTATAACGAGGCTGTGCCAGACCTGAGCCAGACCTGTGCCAGGCCTGGGTTGGATACGTGCCAGATCAGAGCCAAATCCATGCCAGGGTCCACTGCCATGTGCCTCAGGGCTGTGACCAGTCCAGGGGATATTGATGTCAAAAGGGGAGAGTGAATCAAAGATCTTATTGATCCAGAGGAGAGTGTCTTTCCAAGGTGGCATTGTGTGTTTAAGGGAGAGACCAGATCATTAAGGGAATGTCAAACTTTTCCCCGGAGTCACTGCTATCAATTTAAGGGCTGCTCTGAAGAGAGGACTGACAGGCAGGATAGGCAATTAACAAACACACACATTTATTTCTATAATGTCAATTTCAATCCAATAAACTGCACACAAAGTGGGAAATGAGGGATATCTTACAACTCTGATATATGCACTAGCTTTCTTTTGTTGCAGTCAGTCCATTTAATGAGGAAAACATTTCCAAACACATTTCATGCCCAACAGTGTTAAGGCACAAGTATGGATTAGTGTGCCTCTAGTGTGCTGGGGCAAATGTTTGACAGAGATGGCAAATCAGTTGTAATTAATATAGTATTATATCATAATAAACTTACACGCATCTCTGCTGGGCCTCGGGAAAATGTGTGGCAGAGATGGCCAATCGGTTGCCATATGGGCATTGTGACCCTCGTCCAGCAATGCCAGCCTCTTTCTAGGCAGCTGTGCGATATTTCTTTCAACGCAACCAACTGCCAAAGCAAATATCACACCTGAGTTGGCCAAAGGAAACCTAATCATACGTAACTTTCATCTTACCTACAAACCTAATGTAACATGTCAGGGCGGCAACTTTTCTGTATAGAACAGCACTAAAAGTTCTTTATGATGTTGCTTTTATACTTTGATTGACTGTACATAGGCTACTTATGCTGCTTTAATGCTTATGATGAAATGATGTTATTACGATGAACAAATTTGAGTTACTGTGTATGGGTGGTTGTTTGTGTGTATTAAAACTGTATTTCTATACTGAAGAAAGTAACAGAGTTCATTCATTCATTCATTCATTCATTCATTCAATTAATTAATCATTCATTCATAATTGTAATTTCATGTGGTAGCCTTCACATCAGGTTTGTGTCAAAGAGTGTCAGACTGAAGTGTGTGCCCGGCACTTTTTCCTGTTTTCTTCTCTCTCTCTCTCCGTCTCTAATTATTTAAATCTGTCATACTCATCCTGCTTCCCCTGTCGTCCTGTCTGACACATTTGGGTTCTCCATTTCCGCTCGTCATCTGTCTCCGCAAGTAATTCGTCTAATTGACAGACCGTATGTCGACATAGTTCTATGTTTGAGACGAGTCTGTGCACCGCACACTCCATAGTCTTTATTCCCAACAGTAACTGACCCTGGTCCTGAAAGAACTTAACTACTCAGAAGTGGCAGTGAACACTTAATACATTTAGTTTGGTTTGTGTTCTTCCTTCAAACAATGTTACGCACGGTAGTTTCAGGAAGATTGTTAATAATACCATTTCAGGTTCAACCCATTTTGGTGACTTTGGCTAATGTAAAATCAGTGTTCTGTCAGCAGAATACAAATTCCGTTTTTCCAAAAGCTACAGGAAGTGGAGTACCTGTTGCCATGACTACGCGTAACTAGGATTTTGTTTACAATAGCAACCAAATCTTGAAATGTGTAGCTAGCAAACTAGCAGGAATTTCGTGAAGTTGTATAGTTAGCTGTTACTTTACTTTGTTTTACGTTTCGCAAATTTAGTTTTTTTTGCCCTTAGAGTGTTCCTATATTTTCGTTAAGTGTTTTAAAATGGATTCTACTAGTCTGTTTTACTCTTTAGATTTAGTCTCTGGCGCAGGTCTAACCCTGAGCAGTGAGCAGAAATCAGCTCTTAAGACCTCACTGATCATCTTGCAGAAAAACTATAAGTTTAAACGTGTTCTGTTTTGGGGAAAGATCCTTGGTATAAAGGGAGATTATTTTATCGCTCAGGGTGTAACAGACGATGAGATGAGCGATAAGAAGGCATTATACAGGTAAGGCAAACGTCGATCTACCTACGTTTGGCTCTCTGGATGTAATCTAGCTATTATATCTTGGCCTACTAGCCAAGAGTGTTGTATACTCATCAGTTGGTTCAATCGATGTTAAAGCGTTGGCTTTATGTATTCAGTTTGAATTGCATGGACTGGAACCTGATGCCACCACCCACGGACGAGATGATCGCAGACGTCAACATGGCAGCAAGTGGGCGCTTCATAGGAGACCCCTCACACGAGTACGAGTTTACGGAGACCCGGCGATTTGGGGAGGGAGACGAGGCGCAGGAGGAGCAAATTATGGTAAAACAAATAAAAAAATAAGTTATTCAGGACATTGCCTTAACTTTCATGCAGAAACTCAACTCAGAAACTTGAAGTCGCTTCCACCATTGTTTCGCAGATAAGGGTTAATGAAGAAAAGCGCTTGGCCACTACCGTGGCTGGCATTGATCAAGAGGTGTCTGTTGTGCCACGGGGTGCTTATATCAAGAATCCCCACGGGACCGTGCAGAAAAACCGCAGCTTTGAGGGTGAGTCGGTTAACCTTTGAAGGTCCTATAGGTAGGATCCGAGTTCTCAAACGCACCATTATGCTCGCTTTTTTCCAAAACATTTGGGGGGTAGAATCAATCAAAACAGCATTAAGAAATTAAGAATACTGCATTAAGCAACAAAATGCATGTAACAATTTGAAATATAAATAAAGGTAACTACTTTAACTGTATTCTAATAACGCTCTCACCAGCACAGACATCAGTAGGCTACTTAGTATGCATTTACATCTGCATTTATGACCAGCGCACTGCACAGCAAGTAATGCTTTTGCACGTCTTTCTACGAATTACCTTGCGAAGCTGTGCAGCTACCTGCACACATTAGCAGGCCTCCAAGTGCACTATAACTAGCTCAAATATTAGTAACTGTATACTTACAGCAGAATTTAATGAGAGTAGTGCTCTTGCAGGTCTGTCCTTTGGTGAAGCTGGTAAGCTGAGTAACTACCTGCACTTCAGTGAGCCCAAGCGACCCAGAAAGATGTCCATCCTGGAGACGGCAGAGTCTGACCCCTGCAGAGACTTCCTGGACCGTCTTAGCGAAGACATACCTAAAGGTGTGTACCATGTCAGCAGTATACATCAGATGCAGCAGAGAAAGAGTTAGAAGTGAAGGGATGTGTGTGTGTGTGTTAAGTGTGTATGTGAGAGACAGGCGAATTAGACTGTGCATGGATGTTATCCTGACTGGTTGAGGATGTGAGTTTGTGTTATTCTCAGTCTCAGCATTCTTGATTTAAACTTGAACATAAAATGATTCGATTATGTGCGTGTTTATTTCGGAGTGTGTTGGTGTTTTATCTCAGTATGTGTGTGTGTGTGTAATCTGAGTGTGTGTGTGTGTGTGTGTTTTAGGGTCGTGGAGTATCCAGTTTGAGCGAGGCAGCAGTGTGTGTGTTCTGCGCTCCCTCCTCTGGTTGGGTTTGAGTTTCTTCCACATCCCTGAAACTCCACAGCATGGATACATCTATATGGGACCCGGCCTTAAGAACCTGGACCTGCCTTTTATGCTGTAAACCACACACACTTTAGTTTACATGTGTACAGAATTTATCACAGACGATGAGAGTGACAAACACAGCCCACACACACACACACACACACATATATATATACACACCAGGTATCCAAGTTCATTTTTCATGACTGATTTTATTTACACAATAAATGTGATGTAACAATAACTGTCACAAATTCATCACACAGTTTCATATTTACATATATACCCCCCGCCCTCCACAAGTACGACTGTAATGTGTGGCTTATACTCAATGATCTTGAGTATGAAGTGTGTGTGTGTGCGTGTGTCAGTGCCAGTAGCGGATGGGTCTTTTCCCATATTGAATGTTGTTTTTGAGGATGGGGTCTCCCACAGCCATCCGCTTTTTACACCATTTCAACCCGCTTTTATAGATGGGTCTGGTTGTGCCTACTGACCAACGCGACAGGTATCTGCAAAACACACACATGGCACATCAGACACTCCTCAAGCTCTTACTGAGTCTATATACATTATACATCTGATCTGGCATTGTTTTTTTTGGGAGTGCAGAAAAGTGGACAAACAACACACACACACACACACCTGTTGAGCTGTGGTTTGGGCTTAGGAACATGACCCTCTGGAAGAGTGGGCTTATGGTCCGGAAGCAGACCTGAGAACACACACACACACACACACACACACACACACACACACACCCCCAACAAAATATTATAGATGATGCAAGCACACACAAATAATGTAAGCCAACACACACAAATAATAAAAGGACCAGTGTATTATCTAACTACTGCATACATACAAACTCTGACTTGCTCATTGGGCCATGTGTGTACACACACCTGCCCACTGGTCCATGTACACACAACTGCACACACAGACACACACACACCTGTTCACTGGTCCATGTTCACACAACTGCACACACAGACACACACACACCTGTTCACTGGTCCATGTTCACACAACTGTACACACAACTGCACACACACACAAACATACACACACAGACCTGCCCGCTGGTCCATACACACAACTGCACACAAACACACACCTGCTCGCTGGGCCATACACACAACTGCACACAAACACACACACCTGCTCGCTGGGCCATACACACACACACACCTGCTCGCTGGGCCATGCGGACGCATGCTGCGATCTTGTAATGTTCAGGAGTGCAGAGTCCCGTTACTCGCCGTGACAACATGCCCCCATCAGAGCGGATGAACTGACTGAGCAGCAGCACGTCCTAGCAGAGGGAGACACACACACACACACACACACACACACACACACACACACACACACACAAATGAACACGCACAGCAACAACTGCCTTAAAAAAAAAAAACTTGAACTCTCTCAAACACACACATAGAACATTCACTTAATCAACAGACATACTATTACACCACAAATTCAGTAACAAATGTAACATGCAATGCATAGACAAACACAGTCTCGCACGGGACTGGAACATACAACCTTGGGCATAGGAGGCGGGCTTGCTTGCAAGGAGGCTAAAACCCATGTGGTGCCAGGGAGTGAAGTTTGCATCGCACAGCACTGTACCCACT
Organism: Sprattus sprattus; assembly: GCF_963457725.1. Lineage (NCBI taxonomy): Eukaryota > Metazoa > Chordata > Actinopteri > Clupeiformes > Clupeidae > Sprattus > Sprattus sprattus. Next base: position 2,235,998 of record NC_137914.1, read on the forward strand.
GCAACAGCACACGCAGCAACATCCACACCGACAACAAGCACTCAAAACCACACAGATTATAGGACAAAAGTTCTGACACACACTTACAGTGTAGCCGTATTTGTTCTGGAGGTTCCATCTGTAGATAGGGCAGTTAGCGGAGGGGTTGGGTGGCACAGGACTTGCAGGGGATTCAACAGTCAATCCCTCTACCTGAAAAACACATGTACACACACACACACAATCAGATGTTTATTTTCACATTCAACTATTTTCCCCTAATAAAAGACTTTCAGCCTACCCTTTGTGGCCAGCTAGCCTATACATACAGCCACTTAAAGACCCGACGTTGAGGGTTAACCCTTTACAAGCTGCTAACATTGAGGCATTTCACAAAGGCTTGGTTACTTACGGTTGTGGTTTTACCCTCTTGTTTCTCCACCACTGAAAGACAGAGATATTCAATAGTTAACGTTAGTGAATCTCCCCCCTGTTATGTTATTTGTCTTTCAACAAACCACGCACATGGAACTGCTGAGGTTAAGTGACAAACGTAACACTAGCCAGCCCGAGCTAACTTTGGGTAAGGAAAGCTACGTGCGACATTTATTACAGTTACACGGACGCTTACCTTTTACGATCCCGCGACTAGGAACATACCCGAACGCAGCGAGCTGTGGCAACGGGTTCACGTTCTGTAATGTGGGGAAGCCGCCGGGTTTTGACAGTATGCGCTGGGCATTTGAAAAGCATGTCAATACCGACTTCATCACCCTGTGCGCCGCCATGTTCCCCGTGACCTTTCAGCTTGTGCTAGAGCGGAAGTAATATTTTATTGTATCACATTGTCACATTCTATTGAAGTGACAAAGACTAACATTTGTATAGGGCACATAACAACTGTTGGTCCATCACCATCAACGTTGGTGTCTTTTAAAAAAAAAAAAAAAAAAAAAATGTATTGTGACAGGTAGCGTTAAACACGACCCGGAAGTTAAAATGATAAGGGGGTCCGTTTGGTTCTTTGGTAGGTCAAGTCAAGTCAAATGTATTTATAGAGCACATTTAAAAACAGCTCACTCTGACTAACGTGCTGTACAATTAAATCACAATACAATTAAATATTAAAACAAATAGAAAACAGACACAAAACAAATGCTTAGTTGAGTGAGCTGCTTCTGTTTTTCTATTTGGATTTTTTTGTGTGATCTATTTGCTATGTTTCTGTTTTCTATTTGTTTTAATATTTAATTGTATTTCGATCTATACACATCAAAAGAACAGAAACACCTCCAACAGAAAGCAAATATACAAATTATTAACTAAAATCAGGGGGATCCAAATGCTAAGGAATAAAAGTAGGGTTTGTGCCTGGACTTGAAAGAGTCAATAGAGGGGGATAATCTTATAGAGAATATAGGTGAAGCTGGGTTAAACAACATCCAGCACCCGGTCAGTCAGCACTGGTGCACCTCAGGGACGCGTGCTCTCCCCACTGCTCTTCACCCTCTAGTGTATGTACACAGTCCAGCATGAAACGCTGCGTTAATGTATGGATCTTGGTCTTCGTCAGGTCTATTATCATTTAATAAAATACCCAAAGCCTAAAAAAATACGCAGTGGCTATGTCCTCAACAATATATGCGGGGACGGGGCTAACTTCCACATATGGAAGTCTATTAAATGGACACTCATGAGTGGCAAGTGGCTTGGTTTTCCCTTTTCTTAGCCTCCGCCACGTATTATCAATTATTTATGTCACCGGTAACACAAATAATACGTCACTTACAACACAAAACGCCACAACCCCTGATCTCTCCGGAGTGGAGTTTAGCGCAGTGGGAAAAGCTCCTTATTGAAGAGACATTTATGTCAAATATGAAGTCTTCAAAACAATTCTGCAGGGTGACACTGGGAACACGGAGAACATATTATATTATACACATTAAATATCCAAGAACATATGCCAATTAAATTGTAAGGCATGGCCCCCATTGCCGCTATGGCCAATAGTCCCCTCTATGATTCTCCACCACAACATTTCTAAAGTTGCCTTTTTAAAAACTCGCCATAAATCGTTTGAAATGTTGGTGGCTACGTTTGTAAATTTTACTTCCTCCACCTGAAGTAGTCATTAACACAGGGCATGACATCATGAAGGTTCAGAGGTCAGCGCACACCTGAGCCAATCAGCTTTATTCAACCCCCACATTCAATCCCCCCCTCAAAATCAAATCACAATCAAACATGATTAAGCTCTTTTTTTTTTTTTTTTCAAACTTCTAACTACATACATAGTCCCACACAGGTGGGAAGTATGGGAGTAAAGGTAACATTACAGGTTTAAATAAAGTTTCTTTGACTTAGCACATACATCAACCAGGGGTCGCATAATCATGACTCAAAAAACAAAACAAAAACATTTTAATGTCAAACCAGAGAAAACCTTATGATCCTCTTCAGGCCATGTCCTCGATGAAGAAAGCCATACGAGTGAGAGTGAGATCAGCTTTAAGAAAAAACGAAAGGGAGAGGAGAGAAGGACGACAACACCGCAGAGCAGTCAGTCAGCTGTGCTGAGGACCAGCCAGGGTGGCCCTTGTTGCTCCTGGCAACCATGTTGCTTTCAACGAGGGAGGAGTCTTAGAGGGCATCACTCCACCGTCATTGGATATGAGTTTGACCCCAGAAATGATGTAGCGTCTTTGTCTTAGTTAGACACACACACACACACACACACACACACACACACACACAATTCAGAGCCTGATAGTCACAGGGCAGAAAGCTCTCCTGGACCAAAAGGTTAGGGGTCATGCCCTCGGACCCCTGAGAGTGTTCTATAGGCGGGATCAGTGGGCGTGGCTCAGGAGGTCTGGTGATTGGGCGGAGCCATAGGAGAAGCGTGGGAGGGAGGGAGAGAGAGAGAGGAAGAGAGAGAGAGAGAAAAAGGAGGTGGAGGACAGAAGCTCATCCCTCACTCCTGTGCATTAAGGCATAGTGCAGCTCAGATGGGCGTCGCCCCCTGCTGGAAGCAGAGGTGTACTATAGTGAAGTGGACAGCTCTGCACCTAGAGAGACAAGTCTAGTCCATGGTTCCCAGCCTTGGGCTCGCAGTGTGGGGGCTGCTGATTAGTCCTGGGGGGGGTCGACAGTCGCCAACCCCTAACCAACCCCTCCCTAACCACCCCCTCCCCCCAAATTCTTCTCCCCCCCCCCCCCCCCCCCCCCGCCCCATGTTCTGCGGTATAGCCACTCCCACAATGGGCGGAGTCTCATGAGCACTCCTCTCCAATTCGCTGGCAAGACCGGCCCACCTTGCGGTCGAGTTTGACCATCTTAAGCGACGCCTCCTCGCGGCCACGAGCCAGGTGGTCGAACATGCAGTCGTGTTGCTCTGGCAACCGGTGCAGCATGCAGAAGACATGACCTTGGAGACAGGAGAGACATGACCTTAAATTGAGAAATACATTTGAGTGTGTCTGTAGCAGTATGTCTACAGCATGTGTAAGTGTAGTAATTTTGTGTGTGTGTGTGTGAGTGTGTGTGTGTGTGTGTGTCTGTGATGTATATGGTGCGTGTAAGATTGTGACGTGTGAGTATGTGTAAGGTGTGTGTGTATATGTGATTGTGAGGTATGCATAAGGTATGTGTGTGTGTGTGTGTGATTGTGAGGTATGTGTAAGGTGTGTGTGTATGTGATTGTAAGGTGTGTGTAAGGTGTGTGTGTATGTGTGTACCGTGTGACATATGTGGTGCTCGTGTGATGTGTGTGTGTGTATATGTGTGTGTGTGTGTGTGTGTGGAAGATGTGTAAGGTGTATGTGACGTGTACGGTGTGTGTGTGTGTGACTTGTAAGGTGTGTGTAACTTGTGTGGTGTGTGTGTCTGTGAGTGTATGTAGTGTATGGTGTGTGTGATGTGTAAGGAATGTGTGTAAGGTGGTGTGTATTCTCACCACAGCGGCAAGACCCCAGCTCCTGCTGCACCAGCTCCAGTTTGATCTGGCAGAGGTGACAACGTCTCCGCCTCTTCTGCTTGGTCACGCCGCTCGACCCCTCCCCTTCACTTAGCTCCTCCCCCAGGCAAGCTTTCTTCACTGGTGAGACATCACTCTCAGAGCCACAGTCTAATGGAACACACAAACACACACACACACACACACACACACACACACACACACACGCACGCACACACACACAAATCACACACTGACAGAACCTCAGTCTTATAGAAGAGAGGAGCACAGTACATTTGATTTATCTTCTCTTTACTCATCTTGTCTTGCACGCATCACTCACACACACACACAGACACACACCTAGGCAATATACCTCATGTAGTCCCTCAGGCAAGATTTTTTTATTTACACATTACATACACACACAATATTAAACTAAGAAACATGCATACATCTATACACAAGCTGCTATTTGTTTAACACACACACACACACACACACACACACACACACACACACACACACACATACGGCTGTAGAGATGTACCTGAATCACAGATGCGTTTGGTGGGTGTGTGTAGAGTGCTGTGGGCGGAGTCTGTACTGGAGGATTCTGTAGACAAGAGCAGAGCAACACACACCTCATAATGACACACACACACACACAGCCCTTATAAATACATACTACACAAACCACACACACACACACACACACACACACACACACACACAGCCCCTATAAATACATACCATACTCAAACATAAACCGTACAGACAGACACTCACCTCATAAACTGACACACACACACACAGCCTTTATAAATACATACCATACACAGACACTCATAGCCCTTATAAAAACATACCATACACACACATATTAATACATATTTACATAGACACACACAGATACTCACCTCATAAACACACACACTGCCCTTATAAATAAATACCATACATAATGACACACACACACACAAACCTCATAATCGCACCCCTAATAAAAACATACCATACACCTCAGACATACACCTCATACACACACACACAGCTCTCATAAATATATCCACACATGGATCCCTCAACACAGATACAGAACCCATCCACTAACATAACACAACTCAATAGGTAGATTACTCGCAGACAAGACAATTATTACATCCCCAAATTGGGGAAAAAAACATCGGAACTTCTCCTGATTTTTGAGAATCCCCACAGAGGCTGGCTAGCCTTGCTGAAGTGAGTTCGGGTTTGTCCTTTTGATAACATAGCAAAGGCCTTACAGTTAGCCATACCTCTACTGATGCGCAAACTTGGACACGTCATCAGTGTTGTTGCCTCCGCTTACAAGCTTTTATTTCTTTATGACTCAATTGCTGCAACAACTTGCTTAAACATCTAACCCATGACAAAAGATCAGATACCACTGTACTCTGATAGTCAACCATTATACAGCAACATCATAACCCACGCGTCGTGCATAGGATCCACCTGACAGTGCACGAGTGAAGCACTTGACCATGGGGTGGGCACGGCTCTTACCCTCTTGAGGGGTGAGATTTGGGGTGGGTGCAACCTCATTGGATGGCATGTCTGGGACTATGGGAGCTGAAGATGCGGATTGGCTAGTACTGCTGCTCGTCTCATGGCCAAACGCTGGTGATTGGTCCCTGTCGGAGTTAGGGTGGGGTTCAGGGTTGCAGTCATCTTCTGGCTGCTTCGTCTGGACGTCTGATAGACACAGAAAGTCACAGTAGAGAATTGTGCAAAGACAACACACACACACACACACACACACACACACACACACACACACACACACAGTATCCTGAGGACTGAATGATATGGAGGTGATGAGAGGGGTGCAACTTAAGGATTCAAGAGGAGAAGAAAAACAGAAGACGGAGGGAGACAGGGAGAGAAGAATAGAGACGAGAGCAAAGGAGTGGGGAAGAGAGAAGAGGTGGTAGTGAGAGAAGAGGAGAGGATGGGGTGAGGAGAGACGCAGGGAGAGAAGAGAGAAGGAGACATGAGAGGAGAAGAGAAGTGAGAGAAGAAGAATACGAGAGCAGAAAAAAAAGAGAAGAGGAGAGCAGCAGATGAAGAGGACACACTCACCTGCAAAGCACTTAGAGCACAGGTTCATGGTTTCACTCGATCTGCAGAGAACACGAACACACACACACACACACACACACACACACACACACACGGTTACAATGAGGACAATATTAGACACACACATGCACACAGGTAACAAGAGCAATCCGAGATTTCTGACCTCCAGCAAGGAGGTACACAAATCCAGATCCGGATCATCCTGAAATTTTAATGGGGATGTCCCAGGACCAATATCCACCTCTGCCTTCAGACAGATCCGCCCAGTAGTTTGTGAGAAATCTTGTCCACAGACAGACAGACAAACAGACAAACAGACAGACAGACGGACAAATAAATTAACGGACCCGATCGCATAACCTCCTTGCTGGAGGTAACAATGATGGGTGTATTACACACACTTATAGCTCTCTAAAAATTAGACAAACACGGATCTTGGCTTGCTGAGTTCTCGCAACGTGAGAAACGACGATCACAGCTAACTGTCGTAGAGCACAAAAACCGGCTCGCCCCTAAGTGACCAGCTAAGTTCTCTTCCTTTAAAGTTTTTGGTGGTAACATACACAAAAGGGCCGGAGACTTTTTATTCGGCAGTCCCACCACTTTGTGTATATCTGGATGCCACTGACATTGTCACACTTCATTCACGCGCAGGCTGACATGTATGTGTGGGTAGCGCCCTCTAGCGTGGCTGGAGTAACTACATATTATACTACATGATGTAATGGGTTGGAACAAGCTCTGTTCCGTTGGTTGGATCTAGGCATAAACAGATGAGCGATCTTACACTGGGAAATAAATAGCTTTCATCTGTAAGATCGGGCCAGAATCACCTGGAGTAGGTTACCCTAGGTATGTCCACTGCACCAGAACCGGCGGATCTGTTCTGCCAAATCAGACCCAGCTTACATACACAAACTGTGTTTCACTTAAAGTGTTTTTGAGTGAGTGAGTGAGTGAGTGAGCGAGCGAGCGAATGTGTGCGTGTGGTGGTGAGTCTGTGGTCAAGGAAGACACTGGAACACCACAGGACATTGTACTTCATTGTTCTGTGGTGAAACATAACCAACACTTCAATTCACCTGAGCACAAGCTATGGTCACCTGACTGGCCACAATCAGAAAAAACAGCTAAGCCTGTTCTACCCCCCCCCCCCCCCCACACACACACACACACACACACACACACACACAAACGAACGAGAGGCCATGTATTGAGGATATGGGGGGAACTAAACAGAATGGTCCTCACCACATCAAAGATCTGGATCTATGTATGTGAGAAGCTCTCTAAGCCATATCACCCACGATTAGAATGTGCCTGCTGGGATAAAACTGGCCTAATTCTACAGGGTTTTGGGTTGCTGTCAAACACATGTAGGTCAGACATTACACTGTGGTTCACTTTATCCTATAGACCGATGACAAGCTCTTGACACACGTTAAGAATCAATCACTATACAAGTAACAAAACATTAGATCCTGACTGAGTGGACATCAGTGCTTGTGTCCACACACCGTCACACACACACCTCATCACCTTGCCCTCCATTAACATCACACACATAAGCATGTACTGTCATAGTCTGGTCAAACAGCCCATCCCGTACTCCATCTATTCGATCCATCTATTTGTCTCCATATGAATGTTGGGAGAACACCAGAAAGATCAGAGTTAGACCTTCAAACGTTACAATGGCACGTCCCATGACTTCAGCCTTGATATTGTTACCCGCGGAGAGCTTAAAATCCCCTTGTCTATCAAAGTTTACTAAAGTTACGGGTGTAAAACGCTTAAATGGCTTTGTCACTGTTTAAAAGCAATGTTTCTTTACGCCGACCCGGCAAAAGTATAGCTTAATCTATTCTGTTCAAAAACTTCAAAGTACCCTACACCCAGCAGTTACCCAACCCCCACCCAGCCTCGCAAAAAAAACAATAACACTCCCGTCTGCTGAAAATTCAATGGAGAATGTTTATCAAAACCCTTATACACAAGCTTCACACTCCTTACCCCCAAAATCCACAAGAGCAGCGAGGCGGAAGTTGAGGTGCTTTGCTACGTTCGCTACCGGTGTCCCCCATGACAGGCGGTTGATGATGGAGATACGCGAGGCCGGGGATCGAACGGAGGCCTGGTCGGTCTGAAGAATCCTCAAGCGAAATGGAACCGGCTAATAATAACCTGTGTCCTCTCCGGTCGTCGGTCTTTATATAGGATTTTGTCGACGGAAGGATAGCTTTGCCGACACGGGCGGCCACCAAATTCCTGACTCGGTTTTTGTTCCTTTAAGTGGTTTTCCACGCGGACAGGAGAACTCGCAAACCCTCACGGAAGCGCGACCAGCTGGAATTTGTCTCGTTCTGCCGACAGCAGAGGGAGCCATATACTACCGGGACCACCAATCGATCCAGAAACGCTCCAACAGACAAAACAGCTACATTCCTAATGCAATATGTGGTAAGATAGTGTTACGAGCCGCTGTATTGAATGCAGCCGCTGCAGTTGAATAAAGTGATTGAAGAGTTTAAGGCATACTGTTCATCACATGAACATGCTACATAGAGATACACAGTGCTAGACATTCATACGGATTCTGATTTGAGATATAGCCTATTGTTTCATTGGACTATATATTTTTTCCAACATTGAAGCATAGACTTGATAACCAGATGTCTATACAAGCTAAACAAATCCAGTAGACGTAGTAGCCTATCCAGAACTATATCCGTGTGTGTGGTAAGTGATAAATTGTACCACACTCCACCGTCTCCTCCCAACACTAGAGGGCAGTGACCCTCATCCTCTCTTGGTAGGTTTCCACCACAAATACCATAACAATCCTTTAGCTGATTCGTCAGCTAATGGTCTCCATAGTGATTTTTTTGGGATACATTCAAATAAGAATGAATGATTATAGGTATTTGGTAACATTGTTTGAATTGTTTGAACACTTTTATCCTCTCACTTTAAATTGTACTTGACAGCCCGGATCAACCTTTGACTTAGATGCTGGCGGGGTGTATGGTTTGAATGTTATTGTACTACTACAAATAGGCTAAGCACTATCCACACATACAAAATTGTAAGGAAATCCAGTTGGCTGTAACGGCCCAAGGTTGACACAGGCAATGGAAATATGTACTGTGGTCCTCTAGCCATCTGGCCTGTCAGCACGCAGAGACCTGCCAAAATAAAGACCTGCAGGTCAATCATATTCAGAGGCATGCAAAAGTTTGGGCACCCCTGTTCAAAATTCCAGTTCCTGTGGTATAGCTAAGCCAGCAAAATACCTACTTTCTAAAAGCCATACAGTTAAAGATGACATATTTCTTCACAGGAAGGTCTTCCATTTTTCCTAGCAAAAAGCTTCTACTTCTGTGCGATTCTTGGGCCAATTTCTGAATTCTATCACCAGATTCCCGATGATGTTTAGTCGGGGAACTGTGAGGATCATCACTCCTGAGGTAGTCTGTTGTGGATTTTGGGGTGTGGTTAGGACCCCTATCCTTTTGTGGATCATTATCCTGTCTCTTCTCCAAGAATACATTTGCTCACTGCATCCAGACAAGTCCATTTTAACTTCATCAGTTCCCTAAATGCATCTAGATGTTCCTTTTGCAAACTTCTGATGCTGAACTTTGTGTTTCGGACACGGGAAGTGTCTTCTGATGGAGGTCATAGGTAATATTTGAGCAGGTGTGGCTGCATAGTAGAACAGTGCACCACTCACTTCCTGAAGGCCTTTAGCATTAAGAAAGGGGGGGTTTGATTTGCCTTTCTGGCAATCTTACGAGTGTTTCCCTCCGAAAGCTTTCTTGGCCTTCCAGACTTCAAGTTGACCTGCACCATTCCTGTTAACTGCCATTTCTTAACTACATTATGAACAGAGGAAAAAAACCAGAAAACACTTTGCTATTCTTTAAAACCTTGTCTTGCTTCGTGAGCACACATTACTTAAATATTATTATTTAGGCAGCTGCTTAGAGCATAGGTTTGAGGAGTCGGAGTATTTATAAAGCTTTGAAATTTGCATGAAATGGCCTTTTGCAAGCCATAACCCAGAGAAATACACTCATTTTGAAAATTGAACGCTGAAAAGAATGTTTCATCTTTAACGTCATGCCTTTTGGAGGCCACTTCATCTTCTGCTAACTTGACTATTCACAGATCTTGACCAGGGATGTCCACACTCTTGCATGCCGCTGTAGCCTGTACCCCACTGTACCCCAAACGGCTTTAGCCTTAGAATAGGCATGTCGGGAGTGTCACTGAAAGAGCTGTGTCTCGGCTGTTCAGCTCACAATTAGTTAATATCAGCCACAAATGCTGCTGTGTTTAACATTTACCCATCAGTCTGTTCCTATCATGTTGAACACACGCCATACACGATTGCTCTGACAGACACACACAGAAATTGATAGAATTTCAAAGTTTAATGTGCAAATATCACAAACGTAGAAGGGGGACAAACGGACAAGGAAGGGAAGTCTGGGCGCACGGCTTCCATGAGAAACCAGTTCCTTCACAGCAAAGAACGGTTTTCCGGTCTCGTGGTGGCTGGTTTTCCAAAAACCAGAAGGCTTTATTGAAAACACTCTCCTGCACGATACAAAAATGGTACAGTCTGAAATGAAACACAGAAAGCACAGCCCCAAGAGCATCAACACGCACCCCACCCACACCCCCACCCTAATCCCAGTGGTGTAATCCAGGGTAGGCCTATACGCAGGTATACGGAGTATACCCACTTATTTTTCAGTCAGCATTGGGTATACCCACTTCTCAAAACAGGACGTTTATCCTGTGCTGTATGGGCTGCTTAATAGAAATAAAGAGTATACCCACTTCTCCAGGGACCACTACACCCCCACCCTAATCCCCACTCCTTTACTAAACCCAAATC
>NC_137914.1:2249461-2256961 GCF_963457725.1 Sprattus sprattus
GCTTACCTGAGTTGCTACGTTTAAAAGCGCTAACCTCCCATTTCTGGACACAGTGAACGACATGATGGGATGATCCTCCTGGACTCTGCAACACACACACATGCACAGACAGTAAATTATCAGACATGATGTCTGGCTCCACGCCAAAACCACAGTAATCTTGTCAGCCAGTATTTTGGTGTATTTGGTATACAGTCCCAGTCAAAAGTTTGGACACACCTTCAAATTTTTTGAGAAGCTTTTTCTTTACTTTTGTTATTTTCTACATGGGAGGCAACACGTTTTTTGTTTTGTAAATCATTCCATATGTGTTCTTTCGTAGTTTAAATGTCTTCAGTATTAATCTACAATGTAGAAAATAATAAAAGTGAAGAAGGTGTGTCGAAACTTTTGATTGGTACTGTATTTTAGTTTATCAAAAGGCATTCATGGTGCCATCTATAAATGTCACCTCCCCAACACCTTTTGCACCCATGCAGCCATATGTCATCTGAGCCCAAAAGCTCTTCGGCACAAAATTGCAAGATTAGCTTTTGCTGATGAACATGAAAGGATTGCAATAGCTCTTGAATGTAAAATGATTCAATTCAATTCAATTCATATAGCGCCATAACAATACAATTGCCTCTAGGCGCTTTACAGAGCCCAGAGCCTGAACCCCCTTTGTGCAAGCACAATGGCAACAGGGGCAAGGAAAAACTCCCTGTTAGTCTGGAAGAAACCTTAAGCAGTACCACGGCACATAAGGGGAGACCCATCTGCTTGAGGTCGGCCGGGTGGGGATAGGAAGGGGGAGGGTTGTTTTCACGGCACAAAACTGCAAGATAAAACTGTGGGTGTGAAAAGAAGCCTAATGACTATTGGGAGCACATTCTGTCGTCAAATGAGACCAAGATACATTTCCCCGGCTCAGATGTGGTCCAGCATGGTTGGCGTGAACCTGGCCAGCACTACCAGAGTGAATGCATAGTCCTGACCACAAAGCATGGAGGTGGGAGGGTGATGAGTGCCAGTAGCCATTAGACTTTACAACCAACCCAATCAAACATAAGTTTTATATAATATTTATATAATTTGTCTATAATTTGCTATTTTGTCTATTTATTTTATCTACTTATTTATTTTATTTCTTATTCAAATTTTTATAAATTTTGGTTTTGATGATAATGTATATAGATAATTGATTACTATCCCACTACCCTGCTGCTTTGGCAATTGAATTTCCCGCATGGGATTAATACAAGTTTATCCTATCCTATCCTATGATATTGGGGCTGCATAAGTGCAATAGGTGTTGGGGAGGTGACATTTATAGATGGCACCATGAATGCCTCTGGATGAACCCAAATACTGGCAGACAAGATGGCTACCCAGTCTTCAGAAGCTTGGCAGAAGAGGAATATTCCAGCATGATGACAACCCAGAGCACCCTGCCAAAACCACAAAAGAGTTTCTAAAGCAGAAAAAAAAGTGAAAAGTATGACCTAGCCAAGAATGTCGCCCGACTGGAATCCAACAGACAGATTATCTTGACAACCGTTAACACCTTTGGGGTGTTTTAAAGAGAAAGGTAGAGCAACACAACCTTGCTCTTCAAGCAAAGAGCAGCTGAGAAAAAAATGTCTCTGAAAATTGAAAAGACATCTCTTCAGGAGTCTGTGCAAGGCTGGTATTCTCTAGGAGGATTAAGTCAGCCATGAAAGAAAAAAAAACATGGACATACAAAGAATTGAAAAAATAAAAGGTTTGAATATCAGTCATGAAAAGTGTACTGACTAATGTTGCACTGAGTTCCTGGTGCGGGGCCTGTATTTCTTTATAGTAAATATAAACTGTTCGTTTGAAATACCCCACTTAGCAAAGTAGAAGTATTGTTATTACTTTACGATGTTAAAATGTTTCGATCTTTTGACATTGAAGTGATAAATGAATTATTATTTATTATATTCACATGTGTTTGACTGTACATACATGGAAAACAAACACAAAAACAAACGGAATCTCACATGTTTCTGTCCGTGAGGTCCTCAAAGTTGTACCCACGGATTCGCTGGTGTGTGTCGGAGGCCAAAACTGTTTTACCGTCTCCCAAACACCAGAGACACTGCACACGGACACCCTCCCACGAATCCAGCAGGTTTCCGTCTAGATCCTGCGCACACACACACACAGACACACACACACACACACACACACACACACACTTATTAGAAAGGTGAGACACGCAAACAGACACCTTTCCACAAATCCAGCAGGTTTTCTGTTTAGATCCTACACACACCTACACACACACACACACACACACACATTAGAGATGTGAGACACTGCACACAGACACCTTTCCACAAGTCCAGCAGGTTTCAGTTTAGATCCTTCACACTCTCATAAGCAAGTAAACACAAACACTCACACTCACTCACAGGTGAACTCACACACTGGTAGAACACACACCAGCGCACAAACACACACAGGTGACCTTACGCATTGATAGAACTGTCCCCTCTGTCCACCAGTGACGAAGCGTTTGCCATCAGGGTTCCAGGCCACGCTGGTCAGGCTGTCCTCATGGGACTGGGTCATCTTAGTGCGTAACTCTCCAGTCTGACCCAGACACACACACACACACACACACACACACACACACACACACACACACACACACACAGACACACACACACACACACAGCATTAAATACACACATACACTCTAGGGCAAGCATTTATTAGATACTCTGCCCTCTCTCTTGATAGAGGTAGGGTCAGTGTGATAATTATACTGTATTAAACAAATGATTACCTTTTGTGATTGTATGTTATATCTCATCACTATAGAGCACACCCCAGAAGGGCTCCAGTATGTTTGTGTCAATATGCATGGCATATATTTGTATTTTTGTGTGTGTGTTATTGTGTGAGTGTGAGTGTGAGTGTGAGTGTGAGTGTGAGTGTGAGTGTGAGTGTTATTGTGTGTGTACCTACCTGTACGTTCCAAAGCCAGAGCTCAGAGCAGTCATCAGGTCCGCAGGCGACAAGGTAGGCGTCGTCCGGACTCCAGGCCAGGTACGACACGCCGTAGGCATGGCCTTCCAGGGTCTTCAGCAGCTTCAGCTGTTGTGTGACCTGTCAGACAGAGGGGCGTTACCACTACCGGCCTATCAGAGAGAGGAAAGTTACAACGACCAGCTAATCGGAGAGAATAATGTCAACACTGCACGGCCAATCAGAGAACTACTGGTGGAGTGGGACATTATCACAACCAGACTTTGGGGTTTGAGTGTACACTGGTGTACGTTCATGAGCATTGTGTATAAGTGTGTGTTTGTCTATGTGTGTGTGTGTGTGTTTGAGCGAGCTTGTCACTCACCGGATCCACCTCCCATATGATGACAGTGGTGTCTTTAGAACCGGTAGCCAGTTTGGTTCCATCATTGGAGAACTTGCAGAACCAAACTTCGTTACAGTGTTCTGTCAGGATCTGCTGTGTGTAACATGGGAACTGCTTCCTGTAAATAAAACGGGGGGGGGGGGGGGGGGGGGGGGGGTTAATTTAATTTTGCTCCATAGTTTAGTGGCTACTGCTGACACCAACATAACTGTAATAACAGCAAACGACAGGATGACAGTGAACTCATGAGTCAGTCAAGAAAGATGGAGAAGAGTTACGAACAGTGAGACTGAGTCATAGGAGAGGGGAGAAGTGAAAGGATAGAGAGAGAGAGAGAGAGAGAAAGAGAGGAGTGGAGAGGAGAGATGAGCAGTGACTTGGAGCGGAGGAAGACGGGGTGGAAAGAGAGAAGGAGAGGAGAGAGAGAGAGAGGGGAGAAGGAGAGGAGAGAAAGGGAGGAGAGAGAGAAAGAGAGGGAGAGAGAGAATGAGAGGATAGAAAGAGAGGAGAGTGAGAGAAGGAGAGGAGAGGAGAGAGAGAGAGAAAGAGGGGAGAAGGAGAGGAGAGATAGAGAAAGAGAGGAGAGGAGATTAGAGTAGAGGAGGGAAAGAGAAAGAGAGAAAAAGAGAGGACAGTAGAGGAGAGGAGAGGGTGTGTATCTCCTCTGACCTGCTGCAGACGTGGTCCAGCAGCAGGGAGACGGAGTCCAGGCTGCTGTCTAGTCGAGTGTTGTGGTAGAGGCAGCGATCTCTCTGCTGCTCCACAGCCTGGCGGAGAAGAGTCTGGAGGCGCCGCGGAGGCAGCATCACCGACGGAGGCAAGAACGCTAAACACACACACACACACACACACACACACACACACACACACACACACACACACATTACACACACACACACACACAGGTAAGTCAACAAACACATTCCTTATGAGAGTGTGAGGCAATACGAATGTATGAGTGTGTTAACATGTATTTGAGTGCATGCATGCATGTTTATGTCTGTGTGTGTGTGAGTGAGTGAGTGAGTGAGTGAGTGAGTGAGTGAGTGAGTGAGTGAGTGAGTGAGTGTGTGTATGAGAGTGTGAATGTGTGTGTGTGTGTGTGTGTGTGCATGTGTGTGTGTGAGAGTATGTGCGTGTGTGTGCGTGTGTGAGAGTGAGTGCATGTGTGTGTGTGTGTGTGTGTGTGTGTGTGTGTGTGTGTTTACTCTGCAGCTTGTCCAGTAGTCGGCAGCGTGACGCGGCACCTTTGCCCTCCCACTCTGCTTTGGCTCTCAGGTCCTCAGCATGACTGCACATTAGGTACCTGTCAATCACACACAGGCAGCCAATCAAATAAACCGGCCAACAAAGCAATCTTTAAATGCAACACACAGTCAGTGAAACATTCTGACAGACAAAAACCAAAGCCTGGGAATCACATTGAACACAAAGCCAGTCATTACAGTACCAGTCAAAAGTTTGGACACACCTTTATTTTTTTTAACTTTTGTTATTTTCTACATTGTAGATTAATACTGACATTTAAACTACGAAAGAACACATATGGAATGATGTACAAAACAAAAAACGTGTTATCTACCATGTAGAAAATAACAAAAGTGAAGAAAAAACTTCTCAAAAAATGAGAAGGTGTGTCCAAACTTTTGACTAAATAGCAGTTAGACTCACTGCCAGAGTTGTCAAGATTGAGCTGATTACAGACTGGTTGATTCTTATTGATTAATAATGACTGGCATATTGCGTGGTATTTACATGCTGTTCAATTACAGATATTTATAGTTCCTGTTTTGATTACTGGTAATTGGCTGGTATACCCACTGATTACGTTCATGTGATAGTTCAAGGGTGACCAGGCAAATCAATATCTGGTGATCTGAATGGCCCGACCTTCCCGCTACTGTCCTGTATGAAGTGGTTTCCAGGTTGGTCAAGGCTTATTGATTATCAGTTACAGGTGACTAAAATGAAGGGCTGGACTTTAGACGCTAATAAACTTGTTCCATGACTGATTAAGGGTTATTGATGATCAATCACTGGCTGGACCTACCCGCTGAGGACGTGGATGCGGTCCGTGTTGTATTTGAGAGGTGTGAGTTCGCCCCTTAGCACCTGCAGAGCTTCCAGAACTTTCCCGTCCTCAAGGAACTCCAGATACTTCTGCTGCAGGAGCAGGAACTTCATCCGCTGAGGATAGGGATAGAGAGACAGACAGACAGAGAATGAGTGAGTGAGTGAGTGAGTGAGCGAGAGACAGACAGACAGACAGACAGAGAATGAGTGAGTGAGTGAGTGAGCGAGTGAGTGGGAGACAGACAGAAAGACAGAGACAGAAAGACAGAGAGAGAGAGAGAGAGAGAGAGAGAGAGAGAGAGAGAGAGAGAGAGAGAGAGAGAAGACAGCGAGAGAGAGAGAGAGAGAGAGAGAGACAGACATAAAGACAGAGAGAAGGGGGGGAGACAGAGAAAGGGAAAGAGCAACAGAGAGAAAAAGAGAGAGAGAGGGAAAGAAAGAGCATGATAGAGGGGAAGGGAGGAGACAAAGAGAGGAGAAAAGAAAAGAAAGATAGAGAGAGAGGAAGGGAGGTAGGATGGCAGACAGAGAGAGAGAGAGAGAGAGATAAGCAGGGAGGATATAAAAGATAGAGAAAGAGAGAGGCAGACAGAGAGAGAGAGATGAGGAGGGAGGATAGGAGAGAGGGACAGAGAGAAAGAGAGAGGTAGGACAGAAGAGTGAGAGAGAGAGACAAAATGGTGAAAATGGAGGATGGAGCGTACGGTAAAGTGAGAGAGGTGCAAACGTAGAGGTCGGATTGAAGACACTAAACTCTACAATATGACAAGTCACTCACAAAAGTTATGCTTGTCATTTGTATAATGGTACATTTGCTGAATAAGACTACAATAGATTTGTATAAGACTACAATAGATTTGTTTTTCCCAGTCAGTGAACAGCAGCAGACACAGACAACAGCAGTGGAAGCATTTTCCCCAACACCTGAACTTAAGTCACAAAGACAGCTTCATCTCCGCGTAGCACGTGCAGACAGCTACATCGCTCACAGCACGCGCAGACAGCTACATCGCCCACAGCACGCGCAGACAGCTACATCCACGTGTAGCACGCGCAGACAGCTACATCCACGCGTAGCACGCGCAGACAGCTACATCCACGCGTAGCACGCGCAGACAGCTACAGCTACATCCACGCGTAGCACGCGCAGACAGCTACATCCACGCGTAGCACGCGCAGACAGCTACATCCACGCGTAGCACGCGCAGACAGCTACATCCACGCGTAGCACGCGCAGACAGCTACATCCACGCGTAGCACGCGCAGACAGCTACATCCACGCGTAGCACGCGCAGACAGCTACATCCACGCGTAGCACGCGCAGACAGCTACATCCACGCGTAGCACGCGCACACAGCTACATCTCTGCGTAGCACGCGCAGACAGCTACATCTCCGCGTAGCACGCGCAGACAGCTACATCCCCGCGTAGCGCACACACACAGAGCATTTAAAGGTTCGTCCACCATTCTAAACTGTCTGTTCTATGTGTGTGCTAAAAAACATTTAAATCAATTAATAAATAAATGAATGACGGGTCTTGAAATGGGAATTCCAGCCAATCAACACAGTGCTTCAGGAGCATGAAAGGGCTGGTGCAATTTGACTGGCTGTTGAGCTCAAACATCAACAACCTTTCGGTAGAATTGTGGACTGTTGTGCTGGGCTGGGTTGGGTTGTATGTGAACAGTCTGGTCAAGTTCAAGTATTTATTTGTCATATACACAGAAAAACAGAGTCAGACTGTTTGGTGCTGTTCTGGGGTTAGCGATGACTGTACTTCTGGTTTGGAGGCCTGGTCTTATCTGAGTTTACCAGGGTAGACCCACCCTACAGCTAGCCCAGGCTGACCCATGATGACCACACACACACACACACGACCACACACACACACACACACACACACACACACACACACACACACACACACACACACACACACACACACACACACACACACACACACACACACACACACACACACACACACACACACACACACAGCTGCCTGTAGTCGATTATCGAAGGGAGGCGCTCTCCGTT
>NC_137914.1:2261961-2264461 GCF_963457725.1 Sprattus sprattus
GCTTAGCCCACAATCAATACACACAAGACACAGTCTCAAAACAGAAATCTCGCACATAAACACACCAAACACATCTTATCTAAAACAGAAATCTCTTTCTCTTGCCCACACACTCACAAAACAAATAATATAATGACCAACTGCTGTAGTGCATGTCTGGTCAGATACAGTTAAAACTCAGCAGGTGTAAGTAAGACACTTTACCCAGACCCCACCTCTGTCCACACACACAAACACACCACACACATATCCACTTAACCTAATACCGATCACCCACAATTAGACAAAACCGGATAGCCACGCTCACTCATACTCTTTTCCAAACACACACACACACACACACACAAAGATACCCACATGTAAACCCAGATATGAACACACTTTGATCCGCTCTCTCTCCACCCCAAACACACTCCAACAGACACACAAAAACCTTCGAAGATGTAGATCTATACATTATCGAACACACACATTTCCCAGTCTTCTAGGAAGCACACACACACCAATTCCCCTCTATGTAGCTACAAACATCACACCAATATTCACATTCATTCACACAAACACCTAGATATACACTGCTAGTCAAAGACACACAAACACACACACTGACAGTCAGACACACAAACACACACACTGACAGTCAGACACACAAACACACACACTGACAGTCAGACACACAAACACACACACACACACACCTTGTCCCACTCTCCCTCCATGATGTGATTTCGGAACTTTGAGGCTGATGAGTGCTCCAGTCTGCACCCCGACTCCTGCATCAACAAGTCCACCGTCTGACTACAGAGAGACAGAGAGAGAGAGAGAGAGAGAGAGAGAGAGAGAGAGAGAGAGAGAGAGAGAGAGAGAGAGAAACACAGGGGAGAGGGAGAGGGGGATGAAGATAGAGGGAAAGAGAGTGATGAACACAGGGGTATGTTTTAACAAAGCAAACAGAAGAGAAATGAACCGAGAGAGAGATGAGCACAGTGAGAGAGAGAGTGAGAGAGAGAGAGAAAGAGAGAGACAGAGAGAGAGAGATGAGCACAGACAGCCAGAGAGAGAGAGAGAGAGAGAGGCAGAGAGAGAGAGACAGAGAGAGAGAGAGAGATGAGCACAGACAGTCAGAGAGAGAGAGAGGGGCAGAGAAGATGGGAAGAGACAGTGGGTCAGTAATGTGTTAATAACACAGATACCTCCTCACTGCAGCATGTACGCAGACACCACCAGCACATCCCATAAACACACACACACCCCATACCCCCCCAGTCACTCATGTCCTGCGATTTGGGAAGGGGGGAGGGGGCACCCCAGCACAATGACATCATCGTCAGGTATCGAGAAGAGTGGCGCAGAACGTTTTCCTCCGACGAGAGACAGCTTCGTCGTGCTGTCTCGCGCCCTTGCGACCCTAGTGCACCAGCATCTTCACGCCAGCACCGGATCGGTGCCGGACCGCGAGGAGGCAAACCCTAAATACCGAATGCAGACACCAGCTATAATTAGTTTCACCCTCGCGCCGTCGGTAATGTGAAACAGCTGGCTTAGCGTGCTGTGAACGACATGAAACCGTAGAGGCGATTCACTGATTCATGGGGCCCTTGGAGTGTGTTGGGGGGGTGTTTTAAATATGTGATTCCTGTTACGATAAAAAAAAAACACTTGCCGCATATATGGGTTTCGGGCATTGTGACAACAACGTCAACGTGTACATGGCCCAGGGATTGAGGGGTGTGTGTGTGTGTGTGTGGTAGTGTGAGACTCTACAACAGCTAGGAGCCACCGGGATTCGGTCCAGAATCCCAAAGGGCCCAATGAAGCGAGGGACCAGACAGGGAATTAGGCACGATACCAAAAGCCTAACAGCCTGAGAGTCGCAGGCTTACTGTTACCGTTGAATTTCCGTCAATGCTGCAGGGTTGATCGAGTTCCACGGCCTCAAAGCTCAGACAAAAGCAACCCTTGTCACGGGGAAAACAACCACAACAACCACCGGCCGTGTCCCTTTTCTACGCCATTCTCTTACCACCGCAGCGCTTTGAACATGGCGCAATGTCACCGTTTGTCCGTGTACGCTAAAACACAAAAATACATCAGGGTTGGTTTCGAAAGTAGTCCTGATATTAATGAGTGCTTTAAAGTATTTTTGCGCTTCACTTAAACATGGATTCCAGGGCAGCTAGCTAGCTCGCTAGCTAGGTGATGTAATAACACATCAATCTAGTTAGCTAAGCAAAGCCATCTTTAAACATGAAGACAGTTTCCCCCAGTTACGTGGCCAGAAGTGTACTTTTGTCTTGAGCTTGAGTTATGCACATCACTGAGATGTTTGGTGTGTTTGCGGGGATCGAAGCTGCTTCGCTAGCCTCTTAGCTCGTTAAGCAGCTGTATTGTGCAAGATGGACCCCATCTTCTCTTCCTTCAGCCAGCAGTCAGGGCTGCCCCCTCCCCCATTCCGCTGTCACACGCAGCAGAGAAACAACAACTGTCACCGTCCTGTCAG
>NC_137914.1:2269461-2274461 GCF_963457725.1 Sprattus sprattus
AGAGAGGGAGAGGTGGAGGAGAAGAGAGAGGGAGAGGTGGAGGAGAAGAGAGAGGGAGAGGTGGAGGAGGAGAGAGAGGGAGAGGTGGAGGAGAAGAGAGAGGGAGAGGTGGAGGAGAAGAGAGAGGGAGAGGTGGAGGAGGAGAGAGAGGGAGAGGTGGAGGAGAAGAGAGAGGGAGAGGTGGAGGAGGAGAGAGAGGGAGAGGTGGAGGAGAAGAGAGAGGGAGAGGTGGATGAGGAGAGAGAGGGAGAGGTGGAGGTGGAGGAGGAGAGAGAGGGAGAGGTGGATGAGGAGAGAGAGGGAGAGGTGGAGGAGGAGAGAGAGGGAGAGGTGGAGGAGGAGAGAGAGAGGTGGAGGAAGAGGGTGGAGGAGGAGAGAGAGGGAGAGGTGGAGGAGGAGAGAGAGAGGTGGAGGGAGAGTTTGGAGGAGGAGAGAGAGGGAGAGGTGGAGGAGGAGAGAGAGAGGTGGAGGGAGAGGGTGGAGGAGGAGAGAGAGGGAGAGGTGGAGGAGGAGAGAGAGAGGTGGAGGGGGGTGAGAGAGAGAGAGGTGTAGGGAGAGCGGGGGTGAAGGTAGGGGTGAGTGAGAGAGACAGGGGGAGAGGTAGAGAAAGGTGTAGGGTGAGAGAGAGGGAAGGTAGGGGTGAGTGAGAGAGACAGGGGGAGAGAGAGAGAAAGGTGTAGGGAGAGAGAGAGGGAAGGTAGGGGTGAGTGAGAGAGACAGGGGGAGAGAGAGAGAAAGGTGTAGGGAGAGAGAGAGGGAAGGTAGGGGTGAGTGAGAGAGACAGGGGGAGAGATAGAGAGAGGTGTAGGGTGAGAGAGAGGATGGAGGGAGAGGGTGGACGAGGAGAGAGGTGTAGGGAGAGAAAGACGAAAGAGGGAGAGAAAAAGAGAGAGGTGTAGGGAGAGCGGGGGTGAAGGGAGAGAGAGGATGGTGAGAGGGATGAGAGAGAGAGAGAGAGACAGGGGAGAGATAGAGAGAGGTGTAGGGTGAGAGAGAGGATGGAGGGAGAGGGTGGAGGAGGAGAGAGGTGTAGGGAGAGAAAGATGAAAGAGGGAGAGAAAAAGAGAGAGGTGTAGGGAGAGCGAGAGAGAGAGGTGGAGGGAGAACGAGAGAAAGAGGTGGGGTGTATGCGTGTGTGTATCTGTGTGTGTTTTGTAGGAGACAGTGTGTCTCTGTGTGTTAAAATTTGTGTGTATTCGGCGTGTGTTTGCATGTGTGTGTATGTAGCAAAGAGTGTGTAAGTGTGAGTGTATCTGTGTGTGCTTGCATGTGTGTGTGTGCGCGAGTGTGTAAGTGTGAGTGTATCTGTGTGTGCTTGCATGTGTGTGTGTGCGCGAGTGTGTCTGTGTGTGTTTCCATGTGTGTGTATGTATGAGTGTGTCAGTGCGTGTTTGCATGTGTGTCTATGCATGAGTGTGTCAGTGTGTTTGCATGTGTGTGTATGAATAAATGTGTCTGTGTGTGTTTGCATGTGTGTGTATGCGTGAGTGTGGTCACTCTGGACACTTACATGTCGGGTAAAGTAGTAGAGACTCAGCATCATAATGATGATCATCACCGTCATCAAGTACTTAGAGGGCACCACTGAAGTCCTACACACACACACACACACACACACACACACACACACACACACACACACACACACACACACACACACACACACACACACACACACACACACACACACGCACACGCACACACACACACACACCATCATCATCACCGTCATCAAGTACTTAGAGGGCACCACTGAAGTCCTACACACACACAAAATCATCATCATCATCACTGTCATCAAGTACTTAGAGTGTACCTTAGAACTCCTACACGCACGCACACACACACACACACACACACACACACTTACAATGATGAGGAGTCTTATGAAGTACTTGTGAAGAAACCCAGAGCTCTAGTTCTTGCTCACACACACTTACACAAGCACACACATAGAAACACACACACACACACACACACACACACACACACACACACATCTTCACCACAATTAAGTTAGTAGAGTAGAGATCACCTTAATATTTACACCCCTCAACACACACACAGACGTACATTAAGGTCAAAGGTCACTCTCACTTCCTTAAGGTTACTAAATGTAAAGTGTTTACACTCTCTAGGAGTGTGTACCTGTAGTCCAGGTAACGGATGAAGTCGTAGATGTCGTAGATGTCCCTCCAGCTGTAGATGTTGACGGCACCAGTTGCCACGACGACCAGCAGCATGAGGGCCAGTTTGATCATGTGGCTCAGCTGCACCAGCATGGTGGTTGCCACGAGCAACAGGACCGCCATGAAGCTGTAGTGTTTGGGGTTCTCTGCGCATCCACCGTCGCCTAGCAACCCCAGTGACACACCAGCGGTGCTGTTCAACAGGACGAGGGATGGTGGCACACAACTCAGCTGAAACACACACACACACACAACTCAGTTGAAACACACACACACACACACACACACACACACACACACACACACAGACCACAGACACACACACACACAGAAAAGAGTGGAGAAGAGAGATTCAGGAAAAGGGAGAGAAGAAGGGAGGAGAAAGAGAAAAGAACAGGAAGTTAGAGAAAAGAGAAAGGAAGAGAGGAGTTGAAGAAAGAAGGAGAAGGAGAAGAGGGGGATACATTTTTGGAGTGGAGGTTACTTCATTTTCTAATTTTGACTACTGTTGACTTAGTTTTGGTTTCTCCCTCTACTCTCACTTAAACTTGATCTTGGTGTGATCATTTTGACTTAGATTCAACCTCTACTTTGACTTGATCTTGGTGTGATTCTTTTGACTTAGATTCAACCTCTACTTTGACTTGATCTTGGTGTGATTATTTTGACTTAGATTCAACCTCTACTTTGACTTGATCTTGGTGTGATTATTTTGACTTAGATTCAACCTCTACTTTGACTTGATCTTGGTGTGATTATTTTGACTTAGATTCAACCTCTACTTTGAGTTGATCTTGGTGTGATTATTTTGACTTAGATTCAACCTCTACTTTGTCTTGATCTTGGTGTGATCATTTTGTCTTGATCTTGGTGTGATTATTTTGTCTTGATCTTGGTGTGATTATTTTGTCTTGATCTTGGTGTGATTATTTTGTCTTGATCTTGGTGTGATCATTTTGTCTTGATCTTGGTGTGATTATTTTGTCTTGATCTTGGTGTGATTATTTTGTCTTGATCTTGGTGTGATTATTTTGTCTTGATCTTGGTGTAATCATTTTGTCTTGATCTTGGTGTGATTATTTTGTCTTGATCTTGGTGTGATCATTTTGTCTTGATCTTGGTGTGATTATTTTGTCTTGATCTTGGTGTGATCATTTTGTCTTGATCTTGGTGTGATTATTTTGTCTTGATCTTGGGCTCTTCCGGGTCTTATTCTGCCATTCCGCCGTTTCACGGTGCAGTTTCACCAAGTAAGATACCTGTGTGTGTACGTTGACCATTTTGGTGAATAAAGAGAGAATAAAGAGAGAGAGGAGAAGATGAAAGGAGATGAGAGGAGAGGAGAGGAGGAGGAGAGGAGAAGATGAAAAGAGAGTCGAGAGTAGAGAAGGAGGAGAGGAGAGGAGGAGGAGAGGAGAAGTTGAAAGAAGAGAACAGAGGAGAGGAGGAGGAGAGGAGAAGATGAAAGGGAGAGAACAGAGGACAGGAGGAGGAGAGGAGAAGAGAACATGAAAGGGAGAGAGGAGAGGAGAGGAGGAGGAGAGGAGAAGATGAAAGGCGAGAAGAGAAGAGAGGACAGGAGAGGAGGAGGAGAGGAGAAGATGAAAGGCGAGAAGAGAAGAGAGGACAGGAGAGGAGGAGGAGAGGAGAAGATGAAAGGCGAGAAGAGAGGACAGGAGAAGTTGAAAGAAGAGAACAGAGGAGAGGAGAAGATGAAGGGAGAGAACAGAGGAGAGGAGAAGTTGAAGGGCGAGAAGAGAGGAGAAGAGGAGGAGAGGAGAAGATAAAAGAGAAAGGGAGTCCAACTGACCATGTCGGCCACCTCAGCCATGGTCAGCACAAAGATGGCTGCGGCCGCCCAAATGTTCCGAGCCCAGCGAGTGCGATCAATCCAGAGAGAGAAGGAGACCAGCCTCTCAGAGAACAGCTGCAACACACACACACACACACACACACACACACACACACACACACACACACACACACACACACACACACACACACACACACACATACACACACACAACACTTTTAACAGTGGATTGGCAAGTAAGATGCATATCATGACAACATCCAAATATTGTTACTTTTTATGCACGTGTCACCAAACCACCAAAGATTAAAGCAATTACTTTACACTTCCAGCCACCATTGTTTTTGGCGCTTCTGATGCACAGCACATGTTCATATGAGCATCGAAGAAGCAACCAATTTCAGGATCATGACTGTTTGTTTGGATTCATTAATCAGCACACACAAATGCACCCAGACACACACACACACACACACACACACACACACACACACACACACACACACACACACACACACACACACACAAGCATGCATACACACATGCATGCGCCCACAGATACACAAGCATGCATACACACAGACACACAAATGCATAGTTCACAGTTCAGTTCATTGTGTGTGTGTGTGTGTGAAATGACTAACCTTGCTATCTACTGTGCAGTCATCTAGCTTAAGCAGCACAGCATATAGCTTTAGCAGACCAGCAAATAGATATTACAGACCAGCATATAGATATAACAGCACAGCATATAGATATAACAGCACAGCATATAGATATAACAGCACAGCATATAGATATAACAGCACAGCATATAGATATAACAGCACAGCGTATAGATATAACAGCACAGCGTATAGATATAACAGCACAGCATATAGATATAACAGCACAGCATATAGATATAACAGCACAGCATATAGATATAACAGCACAGCGTATAGATATAACAGCACAGCATATAGATATAACAGCACAGCATATAGATATAACAGCAC
>NC_137914.1:2291961-2311961 GCF_963457725.1 Sprattus sprattus
CCCGCACACTGTTGCTGCAGCTCCCGTGTATTTTATTGGCACAACGTTTCGACCATTGTTGGTCTTCGTCAGGTGTTCGTCAGGTGTCAGCAGCAACAGTGGGGGTATTCTTTCATTTTTACGGATCTCTTTTTACCCTGCACCTGGATTGGATGTGCGTGCAACACACTCTGCAACTGTGGAAGGCTATGCAAACAAACATGTATTTAGAGTTTACCTCAGATCAGTGGCGTGTCCAGACATTTTTGATAGGGGTGGCACCAGTGGGGCACTGACGTATGCAGGGGTGGCATGAAGTGTGAGCAGGAGCGCCTGCGCAGACATATACACTCACGTATGCACACACACACACACACACACACGTGAAAATACACAACCACACCCAGGTGTCGGCATAGCATTAATTTACCATTTTTGAATTGAAGATTAGGCCTACCCAGAGATTAATGCGACCTCGGGTGCTGCATAGACTTGCTGATGGCCTTGTCGTCTGGCTCATATTCAGTGAAGTGAAGCTTCATGCAAGCATTGAGTCTTTCATAATTTAACCGTGAGTGCAGGTTCGTCTTTATATTTTTCATATGTGAGAAAGATTTCTCACATGCATAAGTGGAACCGTGTTTACCATGGTTAACACAGCAATGTGCGATATGCAAGGCCGTCAGTTTGTTTTTAGAAGTGGTGGGGACAATAACCATAAGCTTGAGTGTAAATAGCCCCATAGAAGGATTATTATTTTGGGTTGATTACCTGTTTTGGACTTGCCTTTTTGATGTTTAATGTGTGCCTTAATGATAATCTAATGTTAAAAGAATTTATCGATGTTTTATGCCACATTCTCTCTTATAGATAATTAAAACTTTTATTGTGACGAGGTTAAAAGGGTATCGCAGATTTGTTTACGTTTTAATGTGAACTTCTCAGTACGGCTAGAGATTTAGTTACAGACGGATGCACATACATAGATTGAGAAAAGTTTAATGATGTAATGGACCCGTATGAGGCTATAGCTCTTACGGTGGTGATAGTTTGACAGTTTATTGAATGTTTAACGGAGAAAGGAGAAAATAAAAGTACGATTTCATCAGCAGTAAGTTTCACGCCACTTCATATACGGGGATCCGTTACATTGAGTGTGGTTTGAAAAGTGCTGGGTACCCTTATGTAAGCTTTTCATCCATTCAACTTTGCATTACAATATGCTCTACAGTGTATTTTCAGGTGTTGAAAATCCCATTCGAACAATACAAAATTGATAATCTCGATGTTGACAACAGCACCAGCAGCTTGCCTATTTTACCAGATCGTAACGGTCTCAATTTAAGGCATACCGTTAGCTAGGCTAGCTGTAGGGAACGTTACCTCATCTGAGAATAGCAAGTTAACATTTGGCAAGTCAACGCCACATCTTACCTTATCACTGTCACTAGTCGGTGGTTTTCCAAATTAAATGCAGGCTAGAGTAATTGATATTTAATAACACCTAAAACTAAATTAGACTGACGGAAGAGATTGACAGAGGCAGCCACGGGCTTAGCCGCATCCGTGTTAGAAGGGCTGACTGCACACGTCACTACGGTTGCGTGCCCTGGCAGGGTGTGTTGCGTGTATGTATGCAAATACCAATTTAAGAATCATCTACCTCAATCGGCACAGCTGAGAAAACTTCGGCTGTGTAAGAACCAATTTTCAGGTGTTCATTAATAAGGTGGAGATATTTTCTTACGTTGAACTTCCGAAGTCCGTAAAACATATTTAAGTAAAAAAAAAAAAATCGAAAAATAGTCACCATAAGTGTAAAGACAGATTGCGAGTAGGAGTATAAATGTCAGTCAGTCAGCAAAGTGAGTATCTGTCTCAGAGTAAACGAGACTTGTGTTGTCTGTAATGAGTAAAAGAAATGTATCTATAACTGCTTTACTCCACATGCAGCCAGACAGGTGTGCATACTTTGACATTGTCATCGTGCGCGCTTAGCGCATAATTTACGTAGTAATATTGGGGTGGCACTTGGGGTGGCCAATCAGATTTCAGGGGTGGCCCGTGCCACCCTGGGCCACTCCCTGAACACGCCACTGCCTCAGATTACAGATAGGGCATGTTATTTCTAATTTTGTGTTATGCCGTTTTTAGCAATGACAATCGCGGTGGTATTGATTCGTTTTATTACCACATCATGAGTTCATTTAATGTAGGGTGTTTGCTTTCACATTCGGGCTCACCTTTCTTAGGAAAGAAGTCTGTTAGTAGTTGCTTTCTCTCGTCTCTTTTTCTCTCTCTTGCCTGCCTTTCTTTTCTTTTCTGAAACCCGGATTTAACGTTCTTGGACATCTTCAATGCGCACCGTTGCCTCAGTCGAATGAACGTTAACATTCGTCAAATGCGCCTATAGGTAAAAAGCACACTGAAGGCGGACTAAACCATTTTGTGCGTGAGCCGGGGGGGTGAGGGTCTCCAGACATTATATGTAGACTAGGACACACAATTCAATCCATCATTCAACCAATGTATTTACCCAAAACATTAAAATTATATTAGTTAGCAAGAAAATTTGGACCTTTAAATGATATTAATATTTAAAGGAAAAATAAAATTCCACACTCCTCAAGGGCCCTCCCCCACAGAGGGCCCTGGTAACTCAGTCCCCTTTATCCCCCCCCTACGACGCCACTGGACACACACACACACACACACACACACACACACAAGCACACCACAATTCCCATACACTTAATACACCACTAAAACACACACAAACACACAAACACCAACATGTACCACGCACTATATTCTTAACACACCCCTGGAACACACACACACACACACACACACACACAAACCATGTCCAGTTGTTCACACATCTGTTGTCAGAACACACACACACACACACACACACACACACACACACACACACAAATGGCTTTAAAAGTGAATATTCATGTACAAACATAGTCTACTGTAGTCAAGTGCTGACAACTGAACTGTCATGATTAATCAAGGAGGCAGGAGGTTGTGTGTGTGTGTGTGTGTGTGTGTGTGTGTTATTCTATTACTCAGCTGATCTTTAGCTCTGGCAACTCCAGAATATATTACAGTCAATGTCAGCTGAACTGATTTGAACTGAGTAGAAACAGGAGAGAAAGGGGGGGGGGGGGGGGGGGAGAGTCATAGCTGGAGTGTGTGTGTGTTGGAGTGGGAGAGCAAGAGTGCTGGAGTGTGTGTATCAGAGTGAGAAAGAGAGAGAGAGAGAGAGATGGAGGAGGAGAGAGGAAGAGAAAGACAGTGTCTGTCTGTAGTCCTATCTGTAGTGCATCTGAGTAAGAGAGACCGAGAAAGAGAGCTGGAGGAGTGAGAGAGCGAGAGAAAGAGCTGGAGGAGTGAGAGAGCGAAAGAAAGAGAGAGAGAGAGAGAAAGACAATCTATCTGTAGTCATGTTGGCATCTGTGTATCAGAGTGAGGGATGGAAAGAAAGACAGAAAGAGAGAGTCTGTCTGTAGTCATATCTCTTGCCATTTGTGTGTGTGTGTGTTCTGAAGATGTGTGAACAACTGGACATGGTTTGTGTGTGTGTGTGTTCCAGGGGTGTGTTAAGAATATAGTGCTTGGTACATGTTGGTGTGTGGGTTTTTGTGTGTGTTTTAGTGGTGTATTAAGTATATGGGAATTGTAGTGTGTTTGTGTGTGTATAATAATTGTATAATAATTGTATCATTGTGGAAGCATGACAATGTGCTGAGTCAGAGATGTCAGAGATGTGGAGATCAGTTATGTCATCGCCACTGGCAACCTCCCCTCTCTGACCATCTCCTTGACTGCATGTTGTCATGCCGACTGAAGCCGCAACAGACAGTCACCTGAGTTAACCTTGCAGATCCCCGAAGATAACTTATGTATGCAAAACACACATATCGGCACACACAACCCATGCTATTTACTCACGCACACAGACACCTTTCACTCTCTCACACACACACACACACACACACACACACACACACACACACACATACACAAACACACAAACACACACACACACACACACACACACACACACACAAGCAGAGCAAGACAAAGAAAAGCACAGGCAAACAGAGGGATCAGGAGGAGGTTCACCGCCGAGACGTCTCCCCCGCACTGCAACTGTAACGACCCTCTCTTTTGTGATTCGTTGGTGACCAAGGATCAGACCAGGGGTTTATCAATGTGGCTTTTATTGCTTCCAACAAGTTCTGTAACACAGAAATGATAGGGCGATCACACACCACGAGGCCAGGTTAAAACAATGCTGGTATCTACTCTGACAGACTTCCAAGCAAGGGAAAGTCTTGAGGTGTGTCACACCGATTATCGCCCCATTAGCAACAACACTGAGCCCAGTAGTGGAACTAACAATAAGTATCTACATATATACAGACATTTGGGGAAATTAATAAAAGGCACTAAACTTTAGCATTTTAACATTAGATCACAATGTGTTATACCAATTTAGTTAGAATTCACCCAATCTACTTCATTTTAACTCTGTTACACAACGCTGCAGTGGCCGACTGCACACACACATTTTAGGTTCAGTCAGGACCTCATTCCTGTGTGTGTGTGTTTGGGTAAGAGTGTGTGCAGCCTGCTGTTTGGTGAGAAGGGAATGGGAAGTGTTTACCACACATTGGAAGTAAGCAAATGTAAGGACTTGCAAATGTGTTCAACAAGGCTTCGTAGAGGAAGGTGTAGAATGACTGTAAAAAGCTGGATTATCTTGTGAGAATTAAAACAAATTGAATCAGCCTATGTCTTACCTGCATTCTGATGCACAATCCCGCAAAACTCTGACTAACCAACTGCAGTCTAACTCTTTTTGCTCCAGCCACGTGTAAATCCAACATTACATTCTTCAATTACATTTACATTCAGACATTTAACAGACACTTTTATCCAAAGCGACTTACAAAGGAGAAAAAAATCAAACTACAAGCAATAGATACCTAGTGTAACAATAAATTACTACTTTACATAAGAAACGAAAGAGTGCAGGAGGGTAAGTACTTTATGTGCGAGTTAAGTACTAGTTAGGTAAGTACTTTATGTGCGAGTTAAGTACTAGTTAGTGGAAATAGCATTATAGGAAAGGTAAGGAGAGGGAGAAGAAGTACTTTATGTGCGAGTTAAGTACTAGTTAGTGGAAATAGCATTATAGGAAAGGTAAGGAGAGGGAGAAGAAGTACTTTATGTGCGAGTTAAGTACTAGTTAGTGGAAATAGCATTATAGGAAAGGTAAGGAGAGGGAGAAGAAGTACTTTATGTGCGAGTTAAGTACTAGTTAGTGGAAATAGCATTATAGGAAAGGTAAGGAGAGGGAGAAGAAGTACTTTATGTGCGAGTTAAGTACTAGTTAGTGGAAATAGCATTATAGGAAAGGTAAGGAGAGGGAGAAGAAGTACTTTATGTGCGAGTTAAGTACTAGTTAGTGGAAATAGCATTATAGGAAAGGTAAGGAGAGGGAGAAGAAGTACTTTATGTGCGAGTTAAGTACTAGTTAGTGGAAATAGCATTATAGGAAAGGTAAGGAGAGGGAGAAGGAGTACAAGGAAGGAAAGGAGGTGCTCTCTGAAGAGATGGGTCTTCAAAAGTTTCTTAAAGATAGAGAGGCTATATATTCTATGTAACTTTGAGAGTGTATCTGGATACGATTGTAAAACTTATTTTCTCTTTTGTTTTATTTTGTTAGAACACCTCACAAGTGCAGCTAAAACAGTAGCCCATCCTGGAAGATTACCCATACATGTATTAGCCGTTATGTAATTAGTTATTGCAATGTTATAAATTGACCATCCTTTTCACACTACATAGCTGGTCCTCACTGGCAATGGAAGAGTAAAATTCCCCTTAAAGAAAGTGTGCTTGCTTGAGAGATGCTTGCTCTCCCGATGCTGAGGAAATGGCCATTACCACTCATAAGCAAAAAACAGACAAGAAACACTGCGACTGTAAATTGAGGTACTGATGTAAGTGTGTAATTGCTAATTACCTCTGTTTTTTCCTGATGCTTTGATACTGTAGCATGCTTAGTGTGGAAGAAGGCAACGTAAGGCCCCATAGGCTATACAGCACAGGCCCAGGTATGCCGTTTATCACCAAACACACAGAGGAACCTCATAACACAACGGCAACACCCCCAGAACACCCTATAATTTTTTTTAATGATAAACCTTCATTCTTCCGCCACTAATAAATATAGTTCCTAAATAAATCGTTGCCACGCAACCCTTGAAGCAACGCAACAGCCAGATGGAACACTGGGTATGAAATGCGCTATATGAATACACAGCCTTGCCTTGCCTTGCCATTCGCTGCGCTGCGCAGTGTTATCATAGAATGTTATGAGGACAAATTGTAAGGTAATGCTGGATTTTACAACAGCTTTTAGCCAATCACAATCAAGGATTTGAACAATCAGTTTTCGAACACCAAACACACAGAGGAACCTCATAACACAACGGCAACACCCCCAGAACCCCCTATCATTTTTGACTGCTAGGCTAAACTGTAAAACCTGCAGTGTTTCGCTGGTTGCCAGTTAACATTTTCCTCATGATATCCGACAAAAATAGCAAAACTGTAGTTTGGGTTCACATCTATTGCTCCTGAGCAGAACAGTTGAGGGCAGGGCCTGTGTCTTCAAGTCTTCAATGGTTTTTTTTTTCTTTCATTTTTGGCGAAGTTGCAACAAAACACACTGAAAACAAATGTAGGATTTGAAGTGCTAGTTTTATTATTTCTCTGCATACTTGTTGACTTTTAAACCATCGACTCAGCACAATATGGGTCAACACAACAACAACAGATGTTAGATGTCGATGCTGTTACAGAAATACATCAGTTATCACTGCTAGACTACTGGGGAAGTACACATTGAACTGTCTCACACCCTTGTGATATAATGTGATAGCATCTCCAATGGATCAAGGTTCGTCATTCTCCTTCAGTTTTGCCTTGACATATGTCTGTTGTGCCATGACATGTGGCCGTTTTGGCCAGACAGGCCAACATGGACACCCAAACCGGACTTTGTAGTCCCGGCAGTATTGGTTGGGAAGGTCGTTCTTGCATGCAAACCCAGTTGTCGGAGAGAAGCTATACAGGGAGGAAAAGGGATAAAGATATGTGTCAGTCATCAGGCTTTTATACAGTGCCTGCTCAAATGCATCCTATCTTTAGTACTTTATCATGATGAACTTCCATTTCTATGTTGCCAATCATGTACTGAGATAATCACTCCTGTTTTTAGGCAAAAACAACTATCTCAATAAAATGTGTTGTCGGTTTTACAACTCAGAGACCATTTGAAGGCCCATCTCTTCTGAGTAATATTTTACTTAATACGTCTCTACTCACCTTCTTGCTAACAAAGTGCATGCAGTGTAAGTGGATATAGATGAAAGTATGTGCTAAAAAAATAATAGCAATAATAATAAAAAACTATAAAGAACTGAGAATTGCCACTGCCTTACTGGAGGAAGTCTTGGCCAGTCATGGTGGCAGGAGTGTCTGTGTCCACAGTCCTGCTCTCAATGGCGATCGGATTGGCACAGATCTCACCAGGGTTCTCGTTCCGCAGGTTCACCAGCAGCTCCCAGTCACCGGTAGCGCTGGGATTGTCACGATCGTACCACTTTGTCCAGCACACTGCAAATCAGCACAATAAAAAAGATTCAAATTTAAATATTCTTTATTGACATGAGTGGGATGATGTTTGATGCTTAACAAACATTGTTTAATAATTATCCTTAACCTTTATCGTTCTCCAGTCCATGTGCAAAACTTCAAAGGGTTTGTGTTTCATAGTGTTAAAATGGTAAAGGTCACATAGTAGTACTGACTAACATAGGCTGAGCTTCAGTGATGTCACTTCCTGTGGCCAATTAGTAAAAGGGCAGCTGCTTTTCGCATCATGGTACACAATTAGGTTAGGCCCTGCTCTGCAAGTTAGCACATAACAGTTCTGATTTTAACTGATGTTGAGTTTTAATCGGTTGGATTCAAATGAATGATTTAAATCAAATTCAGATTTGCGTTATTGGCATGGTAGGGATGAAACAGTCCAAAACACAAATATTGTTCAGAGGAGTTATTAACAAATATCTCATATAACATGACATATAACATGTTTAGCCCATTTGATCCCATCCCAATCCAATTTTAATTCCTGTGAAAAGTTCTGCAATTCTTGCTAGGTTGTTTATATTTTAGTTCAACAGACAATGAAATTACACCACTCCCTTCCAATGACCAGGAGCAACGTGTGGATCGGCTGAAATAGTGTGTTTGTTGGTCCATTCCACTTTGTAATACATTTACAGACCCAGACACTAGAGCTTGTTTTGAGAGCACACGCAGAGGACCCTAAGGGAGAAATTTGCTGAATTTGTCAATTATTGTATTGGATTAGAATCGGGGACTGAACCTTTAACTGTGAGTAATGGAGAATTGTTTACAGGTTCACATACGTTTCTGGTTGCCACAGAATGGAGGGGAGCAGACAAAGCGGACTTTATAGTCCCGGCAGAAGCATTTCTCCTGATCTGCGTTCTTACAGATGAGGCCAGTGATGTGATCGTTCCTGTGCCAAATAAAAAACACCATTTACATCCAACAAACTGTTACTGAGACATTGTGTATGATCTTGCAAGTGTTACCTAAAGGTCCACTGTGTAACACTGTAATTACAATCATGTGCCACCTACTGAAATATATAATTAACTATTTAACATTTTGATATCTGATAAAGTGTCGACCAAGTGTGTTATACCACCCTCTAGTGGACAATCGATGCTCCTTTAAGCAATGCCATTTTACCCATAGACATAGAATAGATTCTACCTGTTGGTGCGAGGTCAGTGAAAACACACAAGCCTAAAGCTGAGAAGTGGGCCACCCAAGTGAAGTCCTTGTCTTGACCAAGGATTCAAAAACGGTTCATTTTAACTTGTTTCATTTGGTGAGATGACAGATCTCCAATACTTGTCCCAGTTGCTACAATTAACCTATATATGAAAAACTAGCCACCATTGGTCCGACAACATGGGTGTTTAAGATTCTCTGTTGGATGATTTTGGATCATACATTATTGTTTCACGTAGACTGTCAAGTGCTATAGACCCCAACAGCATAACAGCTAACAGCATGACAAGTCTCTCACAGATTACATTAATGAGCTTATGTTATAGAAATGCTAAGGTTATGGCTTGTGCCCTACATTCAATTTCAATTCAATTGCAATTACACAGCGCTGTAAACAATTGATATTGAGCCCAATGCCTGAACCCTGAGTTCAGTAAACCATTTTGTGTGGGGCATATACAAAGAAAATTATTGTTATATTTTTGAATGGTAATGTAATTCTGTTTTATGATAATGTACAAATATTTTCCAAAATGTAAATTTGTCTCAAGCTTGGTAAAAGTGTTTCAGATTTTGTAATGTTGGTTTGCACCTCTCTGCCACCGTACATTATAGCTGCTGTACACTCACGCATAAAACACATTGCCTGCATCCGCCAGGCTGATGCCATCCACAGTTGCCACCTCGATGGCGGTGGGGTTGGGGCACATGTTCTTGGGGTATCTCATCTTCAGGTTACTGATAGTCTCCCAGTCTCCAGTTCCCATTGGGTTATCATGGTCCATCCAGTTTGTCCAGCACTCTAATAGATAATAAATAGCACAATGATGCAAATGGACATTGCATATCTTGGAAATGTGTTACATACCGTGTGCAGACACTTATACATACAGTATAAAAACAAACATCACAAATGCAGACACTGTTAGAAAGACCAGTGCCTGTAGTAGTTTAGTTAGCTGAAGATCACCTGATGAGTCATCATATTAGCTAGTTCGCTTGATCATCTATCTCAGCGGAAGATGTTGAACTACATTTCCACTTAACTTTCCTTCAGGTGCAAGTGTGTGCGTCACTTACAAACTGTAAGTTTGTGTCTTTGTTGGATCAACGTATGAACAAATTCCATACTGTAATAACGTACTAGTTGTATTTCTGACTACTTCAAATGCATTTGAGGCTAACTGTACACACTCGTGCACTCGATATGTAAAACCTGTTTAAAATGTGTCAACTTCCTTTTATTATTAACCTGAGCAAGAGGATTCCATTTCAAACGTCATGTTGCACATTAAGGCCATTAGAATGGTAGCACCGTTATATTATTCCTGACTAAGAAAAACGGTACAGTTTGGTAGAATCTGTATTGTGTTTAAAGCGTTTTATCTGTACATATTAAGCATTTGTGTTATATATGCAAACCAATGTATAATTTCTCCTTTATTTCTTTTCCGCTACACCACAAGCATTCAAATAGCCTCTGATAGTATGCTCGCTACACCTGATTTGAACCCTGTGTATTACTGTGCTGCAGGGGCGCAGATAGCACTGGGGACAGGGGGGACATGCCCCCCCCCCCCCAGTTTCATAGTGACCCTGATCCGTCCCCACCACTCTCCCTACGTAAGGCAACAATCATCAGTAAATAACGTTTTAAAAAATGTAAGCGTCCCCCCCAGTTCAAAAATCCCATCTGCACCGCTGCTGTGCTGCCTGAATCCTTTAAGTAAATCCGTAAACGCCATTCTGACTCCAGAGGTGTTCTTACCGACACAACAGGACGACCCAACATTACCCAGACCTCACCTTTACAGTCCTTTTGTCCTTTTTACACACACACACACACACACACACACACACACACACACACACACACACACACACCGATATTGTGAATGCATAAGCACTTACTGATGTTTCCAATGCATCCACCTTTGGTGCAGAAAGCAGCTGTTAAGAGAAAAATAAATAAATTAAAAACCATACAATTAGCTGCGTTGCAAAACATGGAACGAAGCTTATAGTGTTATATATGCTTTTATTTGAAGTATGTAATGTATTTGAGTGACCCATTCCATAACTAAAGGGGCTGTCATGAAATGACTAAATATCCAAATGTGAAATAAATAAAAGTGTAAAATCAACACAGTATGTCAACATCAGCATGACTCCACTGTACACCAACTTGCCTCCAGGCATAGATCACGCCATGGCAGTGCACACATACTTACGCCAGAGATTGAGCTTCTCAATTCGTTCAGGCAGAGGTGGTCTTTGTGCCAAAGAAACAGCAGCCAAAGCACACACCACCTGGAACCAAACAAAAGGAAGGTCAAAGGTCAAACACCATCTCAGTGTGTGACATAAGCAGTTTCCCAAAAGAAAGCAGTGTTGTTTCCACCAATACCTGGTCAGATAACAAGGAGTCTATTTGATCTGCTGTGTTCACATTGATACGTTTTGGGATGGTGTGCTGTATTCAGGTTATTTTTTTAAATGCACAGCAGAAGGCTATACAGCAGGAAAATGCTGACTAAATTTGACACAGCAGTGAGAAATGCTCTATATTTTCAAACCAAAATCCCATTTAGTAAAGTAAGCTAAATCAAATTCAGAATATGCTCTCTGTGCCTTAAACAGTGCCTTTACTTGATTGGTGTAAAGAACAAAATAAGATCTTTGAATAAATACATTTCTACAGATGTAATGCCAGGAAAACGACAGAAGGAATTGCATACCAGCAGGATCATGGTGAAAGGCCTATTCCAGACTTTCCCTGGATGGGGACAACATTTAGGAAAGATGCAAATCTGTGACTGTGACTTTTCCATTATGTGGAAAACATATACCTGGATTATACCTACATTATACCTACATGATATTTTAAAACAAAAACAAAACTAATAGCAGTAAAACAAAACCACTATATGATTTTTCTCTTGTTATATAATATATACCAGTAAATGCAGAGTAACAAAATATTAGAGTATAACTATGCCTCTGACCCTGCACTTACAAAGTATACTCTGTCCTCACTTACCTGTTTTTGTCTCAAAAAAGTTTTATGCACAGGCACTACCCAAGACACTCGTGATGAAGTTCTGTGAAGTAGTCTAGCTCATGGTCTTTTTATACGTTGCAGACAAACCCACATACCCCCCCCCCCACACACACACACACACACACACACACACTCAAACACACCTACACATCGAAGTCTATTCCTGATTGCGTGCTTGCAACAGGGAAACTGTGAGACCTCCCCATTGTCTGCAAGGCACTGCCAGTAAATTTCTGAATAGGCTTTATATCATACTTCAGGGTTTTCCTTTTGCAGGTATTGTTCACAAATGATTGTCTGTAAGAAAAAACCAATCCATGTCAAAACATATGCATAGGGCTTAGTATTGGACTTGGCCTTCACTTTGTCCTCCTCACAAATGGCTGTGTTAGGTTCCTGCACTCAGGTGTTGGGAGAACCCTGCACATCTCACATCTCTTTCAATGACTGTATTTATAAACCACTTTACAGGTTAATGACCCACACATGTACCCCTTCACAGATTAGTTTCATTCACACACATGGGAGAGGCTACCGGTGTGCAAGGCACCAACCTGCACAAAGGGAGCGGATGGGGATATAGTGTTGTGCTCAGGGAGACTTTGTCACATGGAGGAGTCAGGATCGAACTATAAAGCATTAACAAGTACCATTGTTTTGATAAAGTAATACAAAAAGTTACACTGGAGTGTAAACAACTGCTAAAACACTGCACTCAAAACCTCATAATTCAAATAATTTAGAAAATCATTGTTCTTTGCCCAGGGCCTCCAATTTGCTAAAACTGACCCTGCATGAGTGTTGACTAAAACTAAACCAATTTAGATTTGTTTTATGTTAATGCCAAGACTAGGTAGGTTAGTTCTTCATCAGTTGTTCCATAAACAATAACCATGAATGTGTACTAAAGCAATATCAAATTATATAATATATAATTAAACCTTATATATATGCTGCTACTCCAGAATCAGCTGTAGCCTCCTCTGACCCCACCCCCAGCACTCCAAAGATGCTGATGGTGGTGAGTGAGTGAGGTAGACACTTGTTGGCTATTTTGACTTATAAGTGAACTGTTGTACCATTGGCAATTACTTACACATTAGTCTCAGCTCTTTTGATTCTGTTATGAATGGCAAAATGTAGATTTATGTATTAAGTCTACTTACGTCGAGAGCCAGGCCACTCTACCCAACAAATATCAGAAAGCAAAGTTACTACAGGCAGTGAAGAGGACAGTGAATAATAAAGACATGACATAATAATACCCAGTGACTCTTTGTTTAGTGGTTAATTAAAAAAAATAACGATTATGGTGCATTGCGTCAGGCACTGTCAAGAACATGGAACAGAAAAATAAATAAAGAATTATAATACATGTACAGTCTAAGAAAAAAAGTTGATCTTTGGAGATCAAAGATCAGGGGTCAAAGTCAGGGGGCGGGGGGCCACGCCAATATTCTTTCAGGGGGCCCAGAATTCCTAGCAACGGCCCTGGTCACACCCTCCAGGTAGCATCACCTCATTCACCTGCCCTTACCTCTCATTCGCCCACCCATTCCCACCCATTCCAGCCACTACAGGGTGATTCATGCAGAAGGAGACACAGCAAACACAAATACTCATTTTGGCTCCTACATTATGCATCTTCATCAGTATGTGGAACCTATCCTAGTTAACATCATTATTAACCGTGTCCCTAAACGTGTTGTTTCGCTTTCTCCATCTCTATGGTTTGTCTTTTGCGGTTTTTCCCCCCAGATATCCACCTGTTGCTTGCATGCAATGTGCTTGCAAACGGCAACCAGCGTAGCATTGCATGGCCGTTGAAAGCTTCGCTACACAAACTGAAGTCATGACAGTCCTGATGACTCTAAAGTTCACCGCTTTAGTAAAGGTCAATGACATCGTTCACAGCCAAGTTCATCTTTGGAAAGTTCAGTAGATAAAGAAATGCTCACATGTGCAAAACTTGACAGACAGACACCACTGAGCCATCTGGTTAGATCATGTGATCTCTGGGTCACATGACTTGCCACCATTCACATGTGACTACCGCGACTTTTCAGTTTGAGATCGGGAAGAGTGTGGAATGACGCACGCAGAGTACTGGAGAGGAGAAGTCACCGAGGAGTCGAAAACCTGCGCACACCCGCAGCACCTAAGGTTGGGAAGGGTCCTTGGAGCACCGCTGACGTAATCTGCAAGCAGGAAGTTTCTCAGATCGCTACGCGTTTCGTTGTGGAGAGACGGTGGGTAAAATGCTTTTTACAAAACTGAAATTGATGATGCTATGCGTTGTTATGCATTTGTAACTCAAGCACGGGAATCTGTTTTCACACACGCACGTTGATATTGTTATAAACTCACTGGCTTGGATGAAAAAAACTGATCGTGAAACCTCCTGATCCGATGTGTTTAAATGCAAACGACAGTGCAGAGAGCAGTTCCTTAAAGCAGCAATACGGAGTTCTGTTCCAACACTAGTAAGCTAACCACCTAAAAGTCATGCAAAAACATTGCAAACACCACGAACAGCCCAGCTGACACTGCTAGAAGCTTGTCAACACACTAACTGGTGTCTTTTGGAAGTATAGCTGGCAATGTGAAAAAAAAGTGTCAAGTAGTTGGAAGCCAGGTCAGGACTCAGTGAGTGATTTCTGGGATGGTTTACTTCAAGATTATCACCACTTCCCCATCTCTGTATTTCTCATAGCTGATTGTTAACAAACAGCTTATACACAAACACACTTGTCTTGCCAACTGAGAGTGGCACTGATCTAAAGAGTGGAAGCACCTTGTGATGATGATGATGATGACGATGATGATGATTGTTTCAGTCTATTAGCATGCCCTCTATCTGATGTCTCCTGACATCGTGAGGCTGCGGTCACAAACACTCGTGCTGTGAGGAGACAGACAGGCAAACGCACTCATGTTCTGCACTCCATACTCTGATTGAAAGAGAGGAAGTCAACAGGATGGACAGACAGACAGACAGACAGACAGACAGACAGACAGACAGACAGACAGACAGACAGTCATTCTTTGAGAGGAGTTTCTACTCTGATCTGAACTGATCTGTCCTTTTATAGATAGACGGACAGACATAAACATGAATTACCTTTTTATGTCTATGCGGACAGACAGCCAGACACCCAGTGCATTTCGCCTGTGGAGTCCACTAGGGGGCGCTCTGAGGGCAGATGGGTTCTAACCTCATCTCTCATCTGCGGTGTTTGCTATACACACACATTAGTTAGTAAGTGTGAGCATAACTAGTTTTAGGCAAATACACACCTTCGCATCTGCGGACTGAGGGAGGGAGAGAAGGGAACTTACACATACACACACACACTCACAAACACACACACACACACTCAAGCACACATCTGATCTGTTGAAAATGGCAGTTAAGACTCACACACAGGGATGTGAAAGGGCTTGTGTATGCATAGGCACAAATCCAGTCAAGTCCCTCTTTCTCTCTCTCACACACACACACACACACACACACACACACACACACCTGATCAGGTGAGAGTTATTTCACAGGCTCTCATGGTCAGGTGTTTTTGGAAAGGTACACAGACATATATGAAGTCATGTGAGAAGAGGAAAGTCCCACTAAAATAAACACACACACACCTAGTCCCACTCAAATAAACACACACACCTACTCATGTGAGCAGTCACGAGTCATGAGTCACGATAAAAACCTGTCTGCATTGTCTGTGTGTGTGTGTGTGTGTGTGTGTGGTGTGTGTGTGTACCAGTACATGTTTTCCTTATGAATGTTGTGTTTCTCCTTGCACAGGCATGACTCCTGTGGTGGTTGTTTTTGTTCTGGCGTTGTCTGCGGGCACCCTGGCTCTGGACAATGGTTTGATGAGGACCCCACCCATGGGCTGGTTGGCATGGGAACGTTTCCGCTGTGACATCGACTGTGATCACGACCCAAAGAACTGTATCAGGTTAGAATGATGTATTTATTAAGATGATATGGCAATCTTATTTTCCAAGCCTTGGTAATGTAGGTGTTTGGCTTCTCTCTGCCCTGTGATTTTAAAGCATCATTCTGTAGTTTAATTTGTTTCATATAACATTATTCATTTCCAATGGTGGTACACTGTCTCAAAGCATCATTCTGTAGTTTTATTTGTTTAATATAACATTATTGCTTTTCAATGGTGATACACTGTCTTAAAGCATCATTATGTAGTTTTTTTAAACACACCTGACTGTCCTGCTAGCTTAGCTGTTATTTTGGCCGATGGCAAGTTAGCTCACTAGTTGCTGACAAGAACTCTGTGAGGCCTCTTTACACACATTAACCCGGCGGTGCACACACACACACAATCACACACTTAATCACACACTTAATCACACACTTAATCGCACACATAATCACACACATAACCACACACACACACACACGCACACACGCACTTAAACACACACCCATGGTCTGAACAATTCAGTAAAATCATTTTGCACATCTCTGGATTTTTGGATGAAAAACTGGCATTGTGATTGCTCCTCTTGTGCCCTGACACAACACGATGCTTATCAGCAGATTTGTTGGATGAAACGCCCAATCTGACACATGATAAATGCTTATCAGCAGACATGATTAATGACATTGAGAGTGTGTTCATGTTGTGCTCTTGTATCGTCATTGTGGATTTGTTCATGTGTGTATATGTGTGTGTGTGTGTGTGTGTGTGTGTGTGTGTGTGTGTGTGTGTGTGTGTGTGTGTGTGTGTGTGTGTGTGTGTGTGTGTGTGTGTGTGTGTGTGTGTGTGTGTGTGTGTGTGAGTGAGTGATTGATCATGTAAAGTTTGTATCCTGAAAAGCACTCAGGCTTGGCAGTGATTCTGTCTTTCGCTGCTGAGAGCTGATGATTTGAAGCAGCTCTTCAGAAATACTTAGTGTCTTTGAGAACAAAAATGTCAGCTTTGGACCCAAACTCCACCAAGCCCTCAGAGTGTGTTGTGCTCTTGTATAGTCATTGTGGATTTGTCCGTGTGTGTGTGTGTGTGTGTGTGTGTTCATGTTGAGCTTGTATCCTGAAAAGCACTCAGGCTTGGCAGTGACTCTGAGCTAATGATTGTAAGCAGCTCTTCAGAAATACTTATTGTCTCTGAGAACAAAAATGTCCGCTTTGGACCCAAACTCCAACCAGGATGTCAACCGCAAGCTCATAGCAACCATCATAGCAACGACGCCAAGATTCTTTGATAAACAGCTGATCGGTCTCTGTTGCGTCATCCAGAACTCCTGATTAGCCCGGAACTCTCCGTCCATGACAGCTCCATCAATCTCTGTCCATCAGTATCTCACAGCTGCAGTATTCCTGTGTGATTATCAGACCTCGTCCAGATGATGGATCTGTGACAGTCCCCGCCTGACTTTAAATGATGAGCGGTAGACACCTCCTCACTTGGCTCTCTTTGCTCCTTCACATCTTTATTTTCCTCTCCTCTCCCTTCCTGATAGGTGAAAATTCACGCAAGTTACTTCAGGACTCCGGAGTTGTCAATCAGTATATTTTATTCAACAAGAACAATTGCAATTGGGCTCACTCACAGCACAAGGATGAAAAGTGAAGCCATTTCACTTAGAAACCACAAGGTTTATATGCCTAGATTTATCTAATGCTTTAATTT
The DNA here is from genome assembly GCF_963457725.1 of Sprattus sprattus. Classification (NCBI taxonomy): domain Eukaryota; kingdom Metazoa; phylum Chordata; class Actinopteri; order Clupeiformes; family Clupeidae; genus Sprattus; species Sprattus sprattus. The sequence continues at coordinate 2,309,584 of NC_137914.1, forward strand.
ATCTAATTTATCTAATGCTGACGCCGTAAGTGTAAGAAATCAGTCAAAACAAGGTTCTCGTCCGAGCTTCTCGTACTTTCACAGGGTTGAGAAAACAATAAGTGGCGCCATTGAAACAAAGTTACAAATATACACAGGGACAGAGAAGAGCCATGTCCCTGTTAAAAGAAAAGCATATAAGATCATTATTAAAACAAGGCACTTGATTAATATACTCTTAAGTCATTAACAGTGTTTGTAAATAATCTCCTTCCTAAGTGAGAATCTCTTCATGGACATGGCCGACCGGCTGGCTGAGGATGGCTGGCGTGAGCTGGGTTATGTGTACGTCAACATCGACGACTGCTGGTCCTCCATGCAGAGAGATGCCAACGGACGTCTGCAGCCAGACCCAAAGAGGTGAGAGCTAAAGTAGACGCCTGCAGCCAGACCCAAAGAGGTGAGAGCTAAAGTAGACGCCTGCAGCCAGACCCAAAGAGGTGAGAGCTAAAGTAGACGCCTGCAGCCAGACCCAAAGAGGTGAGAGCTAAAGTAGACGCCTGCAGCCAGACCCAAAGAGGTGAGAGCTAAAGTAGACGTCTGCAGCCAGACCCAAAGAGGTGAGAGCTAAAGTAGACGCCTGCAGCCAGACCCAAAGAGGTGAGAGCTAAAGTAGACGCCTGCAGCCAGACCCAAAGAGGTGAGAGCTAAAGTAGACGCCTGCACCCAGACCCAAAGAGGTGAGAGCTAAAGTAGACGCCTGCAGCCAGACCCAAAGAGGTGAGAGCTAAAGTAGACGCCTGCAGCCAGACCCAAAGAGGTGAGAGCTAAAGTAGACGCCTGCACCCAGACCCAAAGAGGTGAGAGCTAAAGTAGACGCCTGCAGCCAGACCCAAAGAGGTGAGAGCTAAAGTACTAAGTACTAGTAGTACTAAACTGTGCTACCACAGGACTAAACCAGATCACTAAACCACAGGACTTAGCCAGATCACTAAACCACAGGACTAAACCAGATCACTAAACCAGATCACTTAACCATAAGACTTAGCCAGATCACTAAGCTGTCCTGTACTAAACTCCAGCTCAGTCCTGTACTAAACTCCAGCTCAGTCCTGTACTAAACTCTAGCTCAGTCCTGTTCTCCAGCTCAGTCCTGTACTAAACTCTAGCTCAGTCCTGTACTAAACTCTAGCTCAGTCCTGTACTAAACTCTAGCTCAGTCCTGTACTAAACTCTAGCTCAGTCCTGTACTAAACTCTAGCTCAGTCCTGTACTAAACTCTAGCTCAGTCCTGTACTAAACTCCAGCTCAGTCCTGTACTAAACTCTAGCTCAGTCCTGTACTAAACTCTAGCTCAGTCCTGTACTAAACTCTAGCTCAGTCCTGTACTAAACTCTAGCTCAGTCCTGTACTAAACTCTAGCTCAGTCCTGTGCTAAACTCTAGCTCAGTCCTGTACTAAACTCTAGCTCAGTCCTGTACTAAACTCTAGCTCCCTATTGATCTCCATATTTGGATGCCTTGGTGTCTCAGTGCTTCAGAGACAGCGGTGAAATGAAAGATCTCTGTTTTATCTGCTTGTTTTATGTTTCTCTCTCTCTCTCACTCTCTCTCTCTCTCTCACTCTCTCTCTCTCTCTCTCTCTCTCCCTCTCTCTCTCCCTCTCTCTCTCTCCCTCTCTCTCCCTCTCCCTCTCCCTCTCCCTCTCCCTCTCCCTCTCCCTCTCTCTCTCCCTCTCCCTCTCTCTCTCTCTCCCTCCAGGTTTCCCGGGGGCATCCCTCGGTTGGCACGGTACATGCACGACCGTGGCCTGAAACTGGGCATCTACGGTGACCTGGGCACGCACACCTGCGGCGGGTACCCTGGCACCACGCTGGACAAGATTCAGACGGACGCCCAGACGTTTGCTGACTGGGGCATCGACATGCTCAAACTGGACGGGTGCTACTCCAACGCAACTGATCAGGAGCAAGGTGAGAGAGAGAGAGATGCACTGACACAGACAGACAGACAGACAGACAGACAGACAGACAGACAGACAGACAGACAGACAGACAGACAGACAGACAGACAGACAGACAGACAGACAGACAGACAGACAGACAGACAGACAGACAGACAGACAGACAGACAGATGTGGACCTGATCTGGCCAGAGAGAAAGCGAGAGAGAGAGAGAGAGACAGACAGAGACATGTGGACCCGTTTGACCCAGCTCTGGTGTGGTTCTGGTTGATCAGGGTCCATTGTGCTTCATACTGTGGTGATGGTGTCCCCCTAAAGTTCACCTGAAGGACACTTTTGCGAGTCAGGCCAGGTGTAGGGATGGCTGTAGAGATGGAAACTAAATGGAATGAAACTGAACATTCTGCCCCACTGCCCTCCAGTGGCTAGGACACGG
>NC_137914.1:2316961-2321961 GCF_963457725.1 Sprattus sprattus
CCACTTCTCTTCCATTCTCTCCATCCTTTTATTCTCTCTACCTCTCTCTCCCCCCCCATCCTTCACACACACACACACACACACACACACACACACACACACACTCTTCTCCCACCACTCCTGTCCTGCTCAGAGTGGGCACACACACACACACACACACACTCTTCTCCCACCACTCCTGTCCTGCTCAGAGTGGGCACACACACACACACACACACTCTTCTCCCACCACTCCTGTCCTGCTCAGAGTGGGCACACACACACACACACACACACACACACACACTCTTCTCCCACCGCTCCTGTCCTGTTCCTCCAGCCTATGATGTCACATGATGCTCTGGCCTTGGCCTTCACTAACACTGAGCTCTATCTGGTCACATGAACACTGTAGACACAGCAGTGTGTGTGTGTGTGTGTGTGTTTCTCTCTGTGTGTGTGTGTGTTTCTGTCTGTGTGTGTGTTTTTTCTGTGTGTGTGTGTGTGTGTTTGAGAGAAAGGAGAGAGATGTTCAAGATGCACGTACAGTATGTGTGATGTAGATGAAGTGTGTGTGTGTGTGTGTACAAATGTGCATGACAGACTGTGATGTTAGACACAAGACTGTGCTTCTGCATGTACTGTATGTGGTAAAGTGATATAGATGGAATGTGTGTGTATGTGTTTTGCAGGTGGGCCAGTGAGCTGATACTTGTGTGTGTGTGTGTGTGTGTGTGTGTTTTGAAGGTGAGCCAGTGAGCTTATACGTCTGGGTTTGGGGCGAAAGTCAGAATGACCCTGAATGGAGACAAACACCTTAAACAGAAATGAGTGTGTGTGTGTGTGTGTGTGTGTGTGTGTTAAACAGAAATGACAGAGAGAGAGGGACAGACAGAGGGAGGGGGGAAAAAGAGAGTCAGAGAAAAAAGAAAAAGGGACAGAGAGAGAGGGAGGGAGTGAGAGAAGCAGAAAGAGAGATAAAGTAATGAAACGTTGTGGGGGGAGAGAGAAGAACAGACAGAGGAAAAGAGATGGATGTAAGAATAGAGAGTGAAAGGGGAGGGAGAGAGAGAGAGACAGATAGAGAGAGAGAGAATAGAGAGTGAAAGAGGGGAGGGAGAGGTGAAAAAAAATGGAGGAAGACAGAAATGGACAGCCAGAGAGGAGAAGAAACTGGAAGAGAGGGAGGGAGAAGGGGTGGGGAAGGAAAGAGAGAAGGAGAGAGACAGAGAGATAGAGAGAGAGAGGGAGAGGGGATGAGGAAGGACAGAGAGAAGGAGAGAGACAGAGAGGGGGAGAGAGAGATAGAGGGAGAGAGAGGGGGTGGGGAAGGACAGAGAGAAGGAGAGAGAGAAGGAGAGAGAGAAGGAGGGAGAGAGAGGGGGTGGGGAAGGACAGAGAGAAGGAGAGAGAGCGGAAAGGCCTGTGCAGGTTAATGTTTCTTTGTCCCGGAGCCCCCAGTGACAGTCGCTTTTAAATCATGAGGAGTACAAATAGATCCATGACATTTACACACGCACACACACACACACACACAGTCGAGTCATTTCAGGTCATTACGTGTACTTCATAGTGCTGTGTCTGTGTGCACCTGTAAGTGTGTGTCTGTGTGTGTGCTCCTGTAAGGGTCTGTGTGTGTGTGTCTGTGCACCTGCAAGTGTGTGTCAGTGTGTGTGTCTGTGCAACTGTAAGGGTGTGTGTGTCTGTGCTCCTGTTACAGGAGCATAGACACACAAAGACAAACACTTACAAGAGCACGCACACACTCTTAGGAGCATAGACACAGACACACACACACACACACACACTTACAGGAGCACAGACACACACTTAAAGGAGCACACACACAGTTTACTTCTTTATTTGGATTTGATAAATTAGTACATATCAGGCAAAATCCAAATTGGGCTAAAGGGAAGTCTTAAATTGCATTCAGAGTTCTAGTCCATATTGTGCATTACGGGTAAAGGTGACACCTGCGCTTCCAACACACACAGGAGCACAGACACACTTAAAGGAGCACAGACACACACAGCCCCTTATACATGTGCTCCTGTAAGTGTGTGTGTGTGTGTGTGTGTGTGTGTGTGTGTGTGTGTGTGTGTGTGTGTGTGTTCGAGCACCTGTAAGACATTTGATGAGTGTTTTAGTGTTAGTCTGCTCTTTAAGTGTGCACCTATTGTGTTGTGAGACTGCTTTTGGATGCATGTTGTGTATTTGTGTGGAAAAGAGGTCATTTTTACACCTCTCAGATATGCAGAAGCTGCAGACACACACACACACACACACACACACACACACACACACACACCTCGTTGTGAAAAGAAGAAAGGGGGAGAAACGGGAGGAGGGATATGAGAGGGAAAGAGAAAAGGAGGAGAAAAGAGGAAGGGAGGGGTTGTGGAGGATGAGTGAGTGTGTTCCTGCCACTTCTCACGTAGCCCCACACAGCTGCGGTGTTAACACACACACACACACACACATCAGTCTTACTCTCTCTCTCTCTCTCTCTCTCATTCTCTCTCTGTCTCCTCTCTCTCGCTCTGTCTCCCTCTCTCTCTCTCTCTCTTTGTCTGTCTGTCTGTTTCCCACTCTGTGCCAACTCCAGAAGGCCGACATTAGTGAAATACATTCTGTGTGTGTGTGTGTGTGTGAGAGAGAGAGAGAGGCGAAGGAGAGAGAGAGAGACACACTGACACACACACACACACACACACACACACATACACATACACACACACACACACACACACACTATACACACACACATTATACACAAGGCCATATGAGGTCTTTCAGCTGCTCTGTATGACATCAGTGCTGGCTGTGTCCAATGCCACTGAACTGTTCTAATCATTCAGTCTGCCAGACACACACACACACTCATACACACACACACACACTCCCACACTGTACGTGCATATACACATGCACATACACACACACACACTGGGAATCCTGTTGGTCACGTGAATTAATGTGTTAGTGTGTGTGTGAATGAATATTGTTTAGGTGTGTGTGTGAGAAAGAGGGAGAAAGACAAAAGGGGTAGCAACATTTCTGCTGTCCTTGTAATCCTGTGAAAGCTTTTCAGAATCATTTTTGATGCACTTTTCCCTCACTTAATACACACACACACACACACACACATCAAGTGGAAAGATTCATTTCTGAGTGCTTTACTTTCCACAGGTAAACCACACACACACACACACACACACACACACACACACACACACACACACACACGCATTGTGCAGATATTTCTTTTTCTGAATGACTTTCAGTTTTCACACACTCGCCACAGGTCACACGCCACCCAACGCCCCCCCCCCCCCCCCCCCACACACACACACCACTTAGGTACAGAAAGCCCGCCAGGTCTTTTTCTGAATGACTTTCACTTTCCACTGATAGCGACTAATGTGAACTCAGCGGAAAAGCTGTCATGCTTCGTTTCTCCCCCTCTCTCTCTCTCTCTACCTCCCTCTCTCTCTCTCTCTCTCTCTCTCCCCCTCTCTCTCTCCCTCTCTCTACCTCCCTCTCTCTCTCTACCTCCCTCTCTCTCTCTCTCTCTCTCCCACTCTACCTCTCTCTCTACCTCCCTATCTCTACCTCTATCTCTCTTTCTCTCTACCTCCCTCCCTCTACCTCCCTCTCTCTCTCCTCTCTCTCTCTCTTTCTCTCCTTCTGTCTCTCTCTCCTTTTACTTTTCTCCTTCCCCGCCCCCTCTCTACCCCTCCCTCTCCTTCCTTCCCTCTCCCTCTCCCTCTCCCTCTCCCTCTAACGCAGCTGACTGGTTGGCTCGTCTCCAGGCTCCAGCTCAACACTGTGGCAACGTGCCTCTCGCCATGTACGCACTGCCATGGGAGGTGTGTGTGTGTGTGTGTGTGTGTGTGTGTGTGTGTGTGTGTGTGTGTGTGTGTGTGCGTGTGTGTGTGGGGGGGGGGGGGTTGGACTAGAAGTAAGGACGGGAGAAATGAGACAGCACTTAACACTCCTGCACTCCTGAATGAGGAAAGGAAAGACACTAGACGCAAGGCTGACTTTATGAAAAATCTATACACACACACACACACACACAGATACTTACACATCCACAACACAGCCACAACACATGTCCCACACTTATTTCACTCTTCTCCATTCACGCATTGTTCACGTTACAGACATTAAAAACTTGAAGTTGTCAAGTAATAGGTTGTTAAGCAATACCTCAAACTTTGAAGTTACTTGCGTGAAGAACAGTTTTGTTCTTAGCGGAAGCCACGTAAAGGCAACCAAATCGCTTAAAAAGAGTCTTTTATCGTCTTGGGAAGTAACCGTATGATAAGCGGGATCATTTATAGTCCGCCGGTCAGATTTGGAAAAAAATCCCTTCAGGATGAAACAAGACCCAATCCACTTTATTCTTGTCCTGTAAACCTTTGCTGCAGCTAAATTCATTCCTTAACACCCTAGAGTGATGGTCCTAACTGTAAATCATTGCCTGAACATCATATAGAGATGGTCATTACTGTAAATAACTGCCATAACTTGCTTAACCGCCATAACTATTGTACTGGAGGGGTTTGTCTGAAACTGAGTTCTGACTGGTGGTCTCTGAATAACATGGAATAGCTCAGGGAGCCAATCAAATGCCTTATTGCCTTAGAGAGTCAGTGACTCACTGACTCACTGACCCAGTCGCCTAAGGCCCAAAACTCTCACTGACTTACTGACCCAGTCCCCACGTCTCCCCTAAACTCTCACTGACCCAGTCCCCACGTCTCCCCTAAACCCTCACTGACCCACTGACCCAGTCCCAACGTCTCCCCTAAACTCTCCCTGACCCAGTCCCAACGTCTCCCCTAAACTCTCACTGACCCAGTCCCCACGTCTCCCCTAAACTCTCCCTGACCCAGTCCCCACGTCTCCCCTAAACTCTCACTGACCCAGTCCCCACGTCTCCCCTAAACTCTCCCTGACCCAGTCCCCACGTCTCCCCTAAACTCTCACTGACCCACTGACCCAGTCCCCAC
>NC_137914.1:2326961-2334461 GCF_963457725.1 Sprattus sprattus
CACACACACACATATACACCTCAATTACAATCCACCTCAATTACAATTCACATCTGTCACAGACACAAACTTCTCATGATAAATCCCACTACAGCATTCCAAGTTTTCCTTGGCTGCTCCGGTCTTTCCCACACAGAGAGGTCCCGGAAAAGCAGCACTCTCCGCTTTGCCGCGGTCGGCCCTGAAATGGGATCCACTGTTGCTTCTGGCGAGGGAATCTGTGGCTGCTGCACTCAAAGTCGGAATGCTGCCGGTATTCCAGGGAGCAGGGAAGACATCCCAGACTACACGAAAATGGAGCAAATATAAAAAAAGAACAGCAGTAATTTTTCCAGAATGAAACTACACAACTTAATCAAGGCCAGATCTGAAACATAAAGTGTGTGCGGGTGCGTGTGCGTGTGCGTGTGCGTGTGTGTGTGTGTGTGTTTTTTATTACTTTACCCATTACAACTGTTGTGATTGCCTATTAGTTCATCAGACTTGGCAGATGGACAAATAAGTAAACAAACAAACTAATAAACCACAGCTGTTACGTAGGGCTCCAAGATTAGCTTGACCACAGCTGTTACATATAGGGCTCCAAGGTTAGCTTGACCATAGGGCTCCAAGGTTAGCTTGACCACAGCAGTTGAATAGGGCTCCAAGGTTAGCTTGACCACACCTGTTACATAGGGCTTCAAGGCTAGCTTGACCACAGCAGTTACATTAGGGCTCCAAGGTTAGCTTGACCACAGCTGTTACGTAGGGCTCCAAGGTTAGCTTGACCACAGCTGTTACATAGGGCTCCAAGATTAGCTTGACCACACCTGTTACATAGGGCTCCACGGTTAGCTTGACCACAGCAGTTACATAGGGCTCCAAGGTTAGCTTGACCACAGCTGTTACATATAGGGCTACAAGGTTAGCTTGACCACAGCAGTTGAATAGGGCTCCCAGGTTAGCTTGATACTCATGGGAGGTTTCTGTGGGGCTAGTGTGAGAAGAGGAACTGACGAATAAACACATTTTATTTTCTGGATTTTTAATGGAAAGTAAAGTATATTTGTGACCAGATTCAGGGACGATTAAGGAACCATCCACCACACACAGACACATTAAGGAGGAACTGAAGGCAGCCTGTTTCCATCCCTGGGACTCACATTATGGGGGTTCTGCATTACATCATGGATAGACGTCAGGGGAAAATATATGATTAAAATGAATATATGTGCATTTTAGAGTAATTAAGAGTGTATTTCCCTTAAGTGTGTGTGATAGGAATGAGATGAGATGAAGAGGTGGTACCTGTTACGCCCCTCTATACCCCTACTGGCTTTGCAGTGGCAGTGCAACAGCTTTTAGGTGGTAAATGGGCATTACTAGCCTGATTGTCCACACCTGGGGAGGTGTGGATAAAAGCCATGCGGTTCGCCCCCAGAGGAGGCCTTGCAGTGTCTATCTGTGTACCCTCAGTGTGTCATTGAAAGGATCTCCTTGAGTTAGCCTTGAGTTAGCCTTGATTTAGCCTTGATTTAGCCTTGAGTTAGCCTTGAGTTAGCCTTGAGTTAGCCATGAGTTAGCCTTGAGTTAGCCCTGTGTGTGAAGGCTGTTTGGAACGAAATCAGCATTGCCTTTGATCTGGACTTGATTGGGAGTGGACTTTCTCACTCGCTCATTCTCAGACTGTTAATGAATAGATTCGAATTTAAACTTTAAACTTTAAGCTCTGTGTGTGTGTGTGTGTGTGTGTGTATTGTGTGCGTGTGGGTGTGTGAATGTGTGCATGTGTGTGTTTGCGCCCATGCCCCCTGTGTGTGTGTGTGTGTGTGTGTGTGTGTGTGTGTGTGAGAGTGTGAGCACTTTTCTTAACTCTCAGATTTAAATGTAATTGCTAGAGGTATTGTGTATTCTATTGGTACGTATCTCTGTAACAGTCAGACTAGCACCAGTGGTAGCATTAGCACAAGTGGTAGCGTTAGCATCAGTGGTTGCGTTAGCCCAAGTGGTAGCGTTAGCATCAGTGGTTGCGTAAGCCCAAGTGGTAGTGTTAGCATCAGTGGTTGCGTTAGCCCAAGTGGTAGCGTTAGCATCAGTGGTTGCGTTAGCCCAAGTGGTAGCGTTAGCATCAGTGGTTGCGTTACCCCAGTGGTAGCGTTAGCTCAAGTGGTAGCGTTAGCCCAAGTGATAGGGTAGTGGTTCTGTTTGTCTGGACCACAGATCCCCGAATCCCAGAGCACGTCCTGATTCCTGACATACAGTACTTCTTATATTAGTGCCTCAGTGCCCTTTGAACTCCAAACCCTCCAAAGTCTCTATTCACTGCAGACTTTGATGACAAACTTGTCACCATTAAAACACAGAATTTTTCCGTAAGAAGACACACAGAAATCATGATTCTCACGCAAATGTGTGTATGTTTGCAACTGACAGTGTTGGTGCATAGGTGTGTACGTGAGTGCCCATTTGCACGTCACTGTGTGTGTGTTTGTGAGTCTGTATGCGTAAGTGTGTGTGTGTGTGTGTAGATGCTATACGCCAAACATGTCTGTAGTTATATTTTCCTTTAGCAACCGACTGGTGATGCAGCAGTGGTTTGGCTATGTCTGAGTGTGTGTTTTAATGTATCTAGGAGACGTGTCACTACTTTGGTATGAGTGTGTGTGCGCATGGATGGATTAACGAATGGGGTCTACCGGGCCCAGACCCAGGGGCCCGTGAGCTCATGGGGCCCCTAAGCCGGAGCCTCTGCGTGAGGTCACTGTTATGTATCTCTTATTTGTGTTTGAACGTGCTTGTGTGTGTGTGTGTGTGTGTGTGTGTGTTTTTGTGTGTGTGTGTGTGTGTGTGAGTGAGTGTGAAAGAGAGGGACTGAGAGAGAGGGAGCCTCTGCGTGAAGTCACTGTTATGTATCTCTTATTTGTGTTTGAACGTGCTTGTGTGTGTGTGTGTGTGTGTGTGTGTGTGTGTGTGTGTGTGTGTGTTCGTGTGTGTGAGTGAGTGTGAAAGAGAGGGACTGAGAGAGAGGGAGCCTCTGCGTGAAGTCACTGTTATGTATCTCTTATTTGTGTTTCAACGTGCTTGTGTGTGTGTGTGTGTGTGTGTGTGTGTGTGTGTGTGTGTGTGAGTGAGTGTGAAAGAGAGGGACTGAGAGAGAGGGAGCCTCTGTGTGAAGTCACTGTTATGTATCTCTTATTTGTGTTTGAAAAAGGTGTGTTTAGTTCATTTACTAATAGCTTTAATTGAGTGTACCTCCATTTAATGAAGTGGTACCCAACACACACACACACACACACACACAAACACACTCTTACACACACACACACACACACACACACACAAACACACTCTTACACACACACACACAACCATAATACTGCTACTGTGGAGTCTCCCAAATGATGAAATCAGTTTAATTGCATGATCCATTGGGAATAGACACACACAAACAGACAGACAGACACACACACAAGGAGATTACACAATACGAAACACTCCTCCCACACAAACATGATGCAATATCATATCACAAAAGAACAAGAACAACAAGATGAAAGAATACCTGGATCAGTGTGATGATTTTTCCTTCTTCTTCTGCCCAGGTCTAAAGTGTGATTGTGTCCAGAATCGTGTGTGTGCACTTGTGTGTGTGTGCGTGTCAGCTTGTGTGCATTCCCAAATGGAACTGGATAATGGGTTTGTATGTCGGAGTACATAGAGTTTATGTAAGTGTGTATGTGTCTGTACGAGAGTGTATTTCTCTGTTATGGTGTTTTAAAAGCAACGTGCTTGTGTGTGTGTGTGTGTGTGTGTGTGTAAGAGAGAGAGTGTGTGTGTGAGAGTGAGTGAGTGTGTGTGAGAGTGACTGAGAGAGAGAGAGAGAGAGGGAGGTAGAGAGAGAGAGAGAGGTAGAGGGAGGGAGTTAGAGAGAGGGAGGGAGGTAGAGAGAGAGAGAGAGGGAGGTAGAAAGAGGGAGGTAGAGAGTGGGAGGTAGAGAGAGGTCAAGAGAGAGAGAGGGAGTGAGAGAGAGAGAGAGAAAGAGAGAGGGAGTGAGAGAGAGAGTGAGAGAGAGAGAAAGAGAGAGGGAGTGAGAGAGAGAGAAAGAGAGAGGGAGTGAGAGAGAGAAAGAGAGAGGGAGAGAGAGATAGAGAGGGAGGTAGAGAGAGAGAGGGAGGTAGAGAGAGAGAGATGTGATGACTCAGTGTGTCAGCAATATGTATCTCACCTCATTCTACATCTTCTTCTTTTGTGATCTGATATTGCATCAGGAGTGTGTGGGAGGTGTGTTTGCTTGTGGCTTGTATTGTGTCGTCTCCTTGTGTGTGTGTCTGTCTGTGTGTGAGAGAGAGACAGAGAGCGAGAGAAAGAGGAGAGAGAGTGAAAGAGGAGAGAGACAGAGGGAGAGGGAGACTGATAGAGGAGAGACAGAGAGCGAGAGAGATAAAGAGAGAGAGAGAGACTGTGTGTGATGACCTAATGTGTAATCTCACCTTTGAGAAATATTACTAATGCTGAACGTGTCAGGTAAAACACTTGCACACACACACACACACATACACTCTTGCGCACACAGATCCAAGTTCACACAGACTGATCCAGGTACACACACACTGATCCAGGTACACACACACACACACACACACTGATCCAGGTACACTCACACACACACACACACACATGTTTGTCGCTGCCAAATGTGAGGACCCGCCTGATGTGAGTCCGCATGCGCAAACTTTGCGACACTATTGTAGTACAACGAGCCAGGTAATGCTGGTGGTGTAGGCTACAGCATGAAATGGAATGACAAGCGCATTTGTTTACCTTTGAAATCCACCAAGGTTTATGATGTTAAGCTTCATGTTTATTGAATTATTAGTGAAGCAGTGCATTCATTAGCCTACTAGTAACAGTAATACAACATAGCCCCATATGTTGACACTGAGCCTTATGCTGTAAACCGTTGACAAAATTATAAAACACTACTTAAATAAACCTACATTATGCGTTAAGAGAAGCCAGATACGTTGATATTAAACCATGTATGAGCATGCACGTCTTGGATAGTTTGCTCCTGAGCCTTCTGCCGTAAACCGTTTGTGTTTGCGCATGCGGACTCACATCAGGCAGCGGCGGACTCACATCAGGCAGCGGACTCACATTTGGAAGCGACAATGTTAATACACAGATTGTTCTCCAGAGGTGGGGTAGACTGATTATGTCGTCAGCATCATGACTAGATGCACATCCAACTACGTATGACTATATGGGTGTATGTGTGTGTGACCTTTCTGACAGTCTGATATGGGCTTTAACTGTCCAAGCAATTCATTAGTAGTGTGTGTGTGTGTGTGTTTATGTGTCAGTACAGACTTGTTTGTTGGTGTGTGTGTGAGTGTGTGTGTTTATGTTAGTATGAGAGAGTGTAGGTTTCAGCTAATTTATTGGAGACTCATAACAATATATGAACACACACACACACACACTCTCTTTGACACACACAGTCAGTGCTGAGTAGATCAGGAAATCATCAATCATGCACTCAAACAAACACACACACACTCTCTTATACACTATCTGACCGGACACATCGTGTGCAGACACAATACACAGACACACACACACACACACACACTAAAATGCAGACACAATACACAGACACACTGAACTTGTTGAGACTCAGAAGATTCATTTGAAAATAAATATGTTTTACTACATTAGTTTCACAGGCGGTTAGTTTTTTTTGTAAATCATATTTACAGAGACACACACACACACACACACGTTTATTTACAGAGTAATAAATACAATAATGGGTAGCGAGCTAAGACCAAAAGCCTGACAGGTGAAATGGTGGCACAACGGAGTTATTATATACACACACACACACACACACACTCACTCCTTCACAAATGTGTATGTTTACACTCACATACTGTATATATTCACTCACACACACACACATTCAAACACACTCACAAATGTATACATATACATATACATTGGCATTCACACTCTCAAACACACATACACACTCACACACTCAGACTCTCATTGTGTATCTTTCAAACACACCCAAACACACACAAACATTGTATGTCTCTCGCTCTCTCTATCTGTCTCTCTCTCGCTCTCTCTCGCTCTCTCTCTCTCTCTCTGACACACTTATGTCACTCACAAAACTAGATGATTATACTCACATATATATTCACTTACACATACACGCACACAAACACACTTACTCTCACACACACACTCACAATCTCACACTCACACTCACACTCTCACACACACACACACACACACACACGGGCTGTTGAAACTGGTTAAAATCGTTATTCGTCCCCTTGGGTTCCGAAGAAATTATTGTTGTTGCAAGAACTGATGGGCTAAGAGGAATGTTTCCCTTCATTTCTGGGAAGACTGCTTGATTCTGGCACACACACACACACGCACGCACACACACACACACACACACACACACACACACACACACACACACACACACACACACACACACACTTGCTGAAACTCAGATGAGTCTGAGTAATACTGCACTGAAGACAGGAGTTGAATGATCACATGACTATGACACTACAGATGATACTGCATATGACTGTACAGGCGTGTCTAACCTAAGACACTAGCACAAACCAGCCACACAATAACTTAACAGGTCGGCCCAGCAGAGTCCAGGAGAACCCAACAGAACCCTGCAAAGTCCAACAGAACCAGGCAAAGTCCAACAGAACCCTGCAAAGTCCAACAGAACCCTGCAAAGTCCAACAGAACCAAGGAGAGTACGGATGAGCTCAGGTCCATCTGTGCAGGGTCCACATGAAGTGGTTTCTTAGGCACAAACTCAAGTCACACACACACACAGACACACACACACACACACACACACACAGACACACACACACAGACACATACACTCACAAACACACACACACACACAAACACACACAGACACACACAGACACACACACACACACACGGACACATACACACACACACTTACAAGAGGTCTGTGAAGACTTTCTGAAGATTCCCCCTGCAAAGTATATTTTGACCTCTAGTACTCATGAACTATGCATAAGGGGTAGGGCAAAAGCATTGACTCAAGAAATAGGACATGACATCAGAGGTGTGATATTAACAGGATGTGACATCATACAGGGGGGGGTTGAGCGATGAGGACTGGCTGGCATTCTAACCTGCCTTGCATACACAGCATCATCCAGTGAAGCGACACACAGTTCCTCACACACACACACACACACACACACACACACACACACACACACACACACACACACACACACACACACACACACACACACAGTCCACTGCTTCTAGCTTCTTCTCTCCTTTTAGCAGCAAAACGTCTTCTGTGCTCAGAATATTTTTTCCCCAATGTCTTCATATGCACTTCTTCTATCCCCTCCTTTTCTCTTCTCTTCTTCTGTCCTCTTTTCCGCAGTGTGAAGGGGTCACTTCCACAGACAGGCCCAAGTTCAGAGT
>NC_137914.1:2339461-2341961 GCF_963457725.1 Sprattus sprattus
GTGTGTGTGTTGAGGGCCTGGTATGGGGACTAAGTCTGGGTTGTGTGTGTGTGTTGTGTGTGTGTGTGTGTGTGTGTGTTGAGGGCCTGGTATGGGACTAAGTCTGGGTCGGTTGGGGACACATACACTTCCTGTTTCCCTTGTTGTTGTTTTTTCTTTCTCTTTCGCTTGAGGCCTTTCCCTTTGCCCCGCCGCGGTTTTCTGCAACGAAGAGAGAAGACAGAAAAACAAATACACAGAAAGACAAGAGAGAAGAGAGGAAAATAAATACAGGAAGTCTACCAATCCCAGTGTCTTCCAGTGCCAGCGCCAACCAATCAAAGCACAGTATTGCAGGATTTGACCAATGACAGCAGACAACCAATTAACTCAACAACGGAAACTCACAAGAGGGATTAACCACAAGATGATATAGCCAATCAAAACCCACGACTGTAAGTATTTAACAACCAATCACAAAGACGCACATAGATGTAACACTTATTCCAGCTCCCTTCTGTACAAGTCAGGCAGTGCATGATGAGTTGTGAAACTACAGTACAGTGCTTTTCCATTAAACTAAACACGCTGTTTATACACTGTGTAATAACACCCTAGATGCTTTCAAAGAGTAAGGCTGAATCCCATTTCACCCCCTACCCCTTCGTCTTTCCCCTTCCCCTCCGTTTTGCGCGTTCACGTGGAGGGGTAGTGCTATCCCAATTCACGTTAGGACAGAGGGGTAGGGGCGAGGGGAAGGGCTTTCCACCCCTCCAAACGGAGATTTTCCGAGGGCACACTTCAAACGAAGGGGTGAGACCGATTTCCCCCAATGAATTGCGAACCCGTGATCATTAAAGAAGAAACATCGCGCGAGTCCCTTTAAAAATGTCGGAAACAGCAGGAAAAGCATCACACAAATGAAAGTATTTTCTTTGTAATTCATGGTTTTAAAACTTGTTTGATGAAATGTTGCATTGTGTTAATAACAGCTGCAGGCGCCATGTTTGTTTATGTCTGGTGAGTGACAGCTGTAGCTCTCCGGTAACGTAACAGCTGACGCAGCGTACTGATGACGTACGTAAGTGTTGAAGGGCTATCCCAATTCGTAGGGCTAGAGTTTAAACCCCTTCGACTACCCCTACGTCTTGGCTCCGTTTGAAAAAGCGAGGGAAAAGGGGTAGGGGTGGAGATTAGAAATGGGATTGGGCCTAAAACTGATCTCTCAGTATCTTTAGCCACTGTTATCAGCTAAATATAACATCCATATATGGTCCATCTGGGGGCGACAGTGGTACAGGAGGTAGAGAAGTTGTTTAGTAATCAGAAGTTTGCTAGTTCGATTCCCTGTCGAAGCGTTCTTGAGCAAGACACTGAACCCCTAATTGCACCCGATATGCAGTGTGCCATCAGTGAAAAAATGTAAAATGTGTATACATCCTTGTAAGTCGCTTTGGATAAAAGCGTCTGCTAAATGACGAAATCTGAATCAACCAATCCAGGGACTGCATTGCCTGCCAATCATTATGAGTGTACACAGCTGGTTGATCGTAGGGGGTGGACTACCACGATGCTAGGGCTGTAACGATATTGGATCGAACCGAGAAATCGCGACACTCTGGGCCACGAACCTGCATTGCGATGCGAGGAGGCAGAACCGCGACATGCCCTCAGCGGTCACGTGATACAAAAAGTTTGGTTCGCTAGTAAGCCTACACGTGTGCTGTGCGCAATGGCTACCTCAGATGACTGATGGTATGAGGTAGGTGTATCGTTCCAGCCCTACACGATGCCTATGCCTGACAGAAGTGTGAGGGTTACACACACACACACACACACACCCCCCCCCCCCCCCACGCACACACACAAACTACCACGGTGCCTATGCCTGACAGAAGTGAGAGGGTTACAACTGATGCCAGTTAACTAGAGAATGATGTGCACGAGTGAGACACGGATGAGAAACAGACCAGCATTCACACAGACGTATCAATCGATCCATCCATCCATCAATCACTCTTCCTCAACACAGGTGAACAAGTCAGAGAATCACTTCACTTCACTTCACTCTTCCTCAACACAGGTGAACAAGTCAGAGAATCACTTCACTTCACTTCACTTCACTT
Organism: Sprattus sprattus; assembly: GCF_963457725.1. NCBI lineage: Eukaryota > Metazoa > Chordata > Actinopteri > Clupeiformes > Clupeidae > Sprattus > Sprattus sprattus. The sequence continues at coordinate 2,341,567 of NC_137914.1, forward strand.
CACTTCACTTCACTTCACTCTTCCTCAACACACTGAGTCAAGTCAGAGAATCACTTCACTGAATCAACTCCCTGAATAATCTGACTCAATGAATCAACTCCCTGATTAATCTGACTCAATGAATCAACACCTTGAATAATCTGAATCAATGAATCCACACCCTGAATAATCAGACTGAATGAATCAACTCCTTGAATAATCTGAATCAATAAATCAACACCCTAAATATTGTGACTGACTAAATCAACTCCCTGAATAATCTGACTCAATGAATCAACTCCCTGAATAATCACACTGAATAAATCAACTCCCTGAATAATCACACTGAATGAATCAACTCCCTGAATAATCTGACTCAATGAATCAACTCCCTGAATAATCAGACTGAATGAATC
>NC_137914.1:2349461-2351961 GCF_963457725.1 Sprattus sprattus
CCAGGGTCCAGTCAAAGTTCCGTAGGCTTATAGTTATATTACGTTTTTTTTTTTGTTTGTTTTTTACTTTACAGCAACCACTCAGATTGATGTGAACTGCTGTGTTGTGATGTTATTGCAGTTTACATTTTCTCTTATTTCTTCCTGTGAACGTTCAAGAATGTTAAACGTAACGACTTGTTCGACCGTTGCCCTACATAGCTCGAGGTTAGGCCTATATTAATCAGCCGGTTAATGGAAAATGCCCCTGTACCTTTAACGCGTAATGATCTCACGGAGGCGGTTCCGAGCAGGCCCGCGTCGTTCCGTCCTCGGACTCTGAACTTTGGGACAATTACCACAAACGCTCGCACTTTCACTGGGGTTAAAAGAACGGTGCGCAACGCAGGCGTGCACAGCAGCACTGACATCTTGGTCCAGCCGACCCGGATCTGTCGCGACAGTACAGACAGCGCCAGAGTTTGAGTTTTTTAAGGTGCAAGCAATGACCTCGTAGGAGAGCGACAAGGACAAGCAATACATTAACGACACTCCATTTCACTTAGCAGCATACTAAACGGTGCCACAGCCTTGTCCACACAAACACACACACACACACACACACACACACACACACACACACACACACACACACTCTCTCTCTCACTTACACACACACACACGCACGCACACACGCTTACACACACCAGCACATTACCTTTATAGTTGACAAACACACGAACGTCACGAAAAGGAACCGCATCAGGATGCCAGCAAAGTTCATGTTTTAGAGAAAAGAGCAGGTTTAAATCCCCATATGGCGACACTGCTGGTCGCCAGCGCAGGAGCACAGATGTCTTCAAGGGTTGCCGCTCTGAGAAGTTCCTCAGGGGAGGGGGGTGGGGGGGAGGGGGGGGGTCTCTCTCCGCTACAGCGGCTCAGAGCCCATGCCGGTGTGTGCTCCGGGGCGGCCGGGCCAGTGAGAGATCCCGCGTTCAGCTGTTGCCAATGATCTTGAGGATATCCAAAAACATAAGTATCCAGGACGCATATCTTCTCACATTGCCCTGTAGTAAACAGAGGGTTATTGCCTCCGCTGCGACTACTGCAAGAATCCACATCACAGAAAGAATTCCATGGTCGCGTGCCACCCCTCTCCAAGCGCGCGGCTAGGGGGTTGAACGTGCGGGAGAAAAGGTGGTGGCAAAAGCAAAACAACTTTTAATTCCCTCTGGTGCGTTCCAACCGGAATCAGTCCGGGAAATCTTGAAAAGTCAGCCGCTGCGGTCCGCCAAAGTTCCCTCCGTCATGGGCCTGCGATCAATTCCGCTTCCTGTTAAAAGCTCCGTGTCTCACTTCTTTTTCGTGGATCGGTGGCGTCACTGTCTGACACATTACCCCCTGGGCGCGCGAGGTGTCCGTTCCGCCGTCAGCGTTGACACTGTGGAGCTGACGAGTACACGGAGATATTGAAACTATAGCGGGGATTTCTATTGGCCAACAGGACCAGAGGGGCGGGACGTTACGAAAATTCGGTGTATTAACGACTCCTCGGGTGGATGCCAGACCTTGACAACAGAGATAAGCCCCACGGTACCGCGTGAGGGCCGACCTCAGTGTTCCATGTCCCTTTGTGGTGGGTTGTCAAGGTGACAAACAGCAAAAAACGCAGATTGGTAATGCTGCTTTGGGAAATAATTACATTTATCCCAAAGTGTGACCGTAATTAAAACATATTTTCATTAATGCGAAGGCCAACTCTCGTATCTACTAATGAGAGATGTCTGTTTCTTTTCACATCATAGTCAACAGTGCCCCAGCTCAGGAAAATGAGAGTAAACTGACTTCGCTGCAAACCTGGATGGGCTTTGCTGTAATTTGAAATTTCTGCCTGTGGGTGCGTTTGACCTGCGCTCCTTTTTAGCGCCAGCTAGTCTTGTGGTTTTATACTTCACACATCGATGGATTATAAATATCAGCGCGGGTCAAAGCCAGCCTGTGTGCGCGAGTTAAAGCGGAATACGGGCTCCATCACATGACGGGCTCTACGGCCAACAACTCCGGGAGGTGGAAGCGTAGAATGTGAAAGCACGACGTGATAGTGCGGGGTGTGCGTGTCTGTGTCCGTGTCCACCGCCACGTACAGGTGTGGGAGAGTGTGTGCGTGCGGAATCAGCCGGTTCGCCTGGCGCGCGCTGGACATGTGAGCTGCGCCTACTCCAGCTGGCGCGAAGCAGCGTTGTCATGGAAAATCCTCGTTTCAGCCGGCCAATCCAAATGTGTGAAACAGCAATCCGTCTCCATAGAGACACCGGAGAGGACGTGGTGATGTCTCTCCGAGCGCTGTGTTTGACATCGCCTTCCGGAGTTGATGTCATGAACCTAATATTGTGTTAAGGATATGAAGCCTTTACACTACTAACCATCCACGCGACATAGAGGGCCAGGTGTCAGACTCTGATAGCGTCTACAATTCTATGCAAAATATTAGGACAAATGTGTGGCTTTCTGGATTTTGCTC
>NC_137914.1:2359461-2361961 GCF_963457725.1 Sprattus sprattus
CTCTCCTCTCGTTTCAGACACCTCACGCCCTAGCCTTGTGTGTGCTCCACCCTGTTGATGGTCTGGCTTGTCATGATTGTTGTCACCTGTCCAGTCATGATTGTTGTCACCTGTCCCTCATCACCTTGTGTGTATATAGTCTGTGTGTCCCTGTCTCTCGTTGCCAGTTCGTCTTAGTTTCTTTAATGTCTCTAGAGTTCCAGCGTTTTTTCCGCGTTCATTGTTCTCTTGTTGCCGACCTTGGATTGCCTAACGGATTACGCCTCTGCCTTTCCTCTTTCCGGATACCCTGCCCCATCTTGGACTGCCTACACGTGTACCGAACTCTACCGTACGTTCAACGGATCACGCCTCTGCCTTTCCCCTGTCTAGATACTGTGCCTCAACATCGACTGCCTGCCTGTGTACCGACCCTGGACTGTTCTAACTACCAACTCTGATTGTGTACGTGTTTATGGACTGTCGTTACGTGTACAAAACCCGAAAACCAGTAAATAATTGAATTGCACATACCTCTGTCTCCTTGTTGTGCGTTTGGATCCACAGTCTCATCTGAAATCACTACAATCTGCTTCTCGTTGGTGCCTTGTTTTTTATCTTCATAAAATGTTTTTAAAAAGTGGGAAATGTAGTTCTACTGATTCTTATCATTGTGAAACCAATCAGCCTCTCATTGTTGTCTTATTTTCATCAGGTGTTTTTCTTTATCTTCATAAAAGATTTTGACAGTGGGAAATGTAGTTCTACCGTTTCTTCAAAATGTAGTTCATAACCTGTCCTTTAACTACCCCAGGTGTTCTAACGGAGTTATCATGAGGTATAGAATTAATAAAGTGAAGATGAGAGTTATTAGTATTGATGATATAGTACGCTGTAAAGGATTATGTTATTATTTATTAGTGCATTGGTAGTACATTATTAATTAATATACATTATTGAAGTACTTTGTTGTATAATAAATGTACAGTTTCTCCACTAAGGCTGTTTCTCCACTCAGGCTTTTGCTCCACAGAGGCTTTTTCTCCACTAAAGCTTGTTTCTTCAAAGAGGCTGTTCCTCCAGTGATGCTCAGTGTTCCTCCAGTGATGCTCAGTGTTTCTGCAGTGATGCTCAGTGTTCCTCCAGTGATGCTCAGTGTTCCTCCAGTGATGCTCAGTGTTCCTCCAGTGATGCTCAGTGTTCCTCCAGTGATGCTCAGTGTTCCTCCAGTGATGCTCAGTGTTCCTCCAGTGATGCTCAGTGTTCCTCCAGTGGTGCTCAATGTTCCTCCAGTGGTGCTCAATGTTCCTCCAGTGGTGCTCAGTGTTCCTCCAGTGGTGCTCAGTGTTCCTCCAGTGGTGCTCAGTGTTCCTCCAGTGGTGCTCAGTGTTCCTCCAGTGGTGCTCAGTGTTCCTCCAGTGGTGCTCAATGTTCCTCCAGTGGTGCTCAATGTTCCTCCAGTGGTGCTCAGTGTTCCTCCAGTGGTGCTCAGTGTTCCTCCAGTGGTGCTCAATGTTCCTCCAGTGGTGCTCAGTGTCCTCCAGTGGTGCTCAGTGTTCCTCCAGTGGTGCTCAATGTTCCTCCAGTGGTGCTCAATGTTCCTCCAGTGGTGCTCAGTGTTCCTCCAGTGATGCTCAGTGTTCCTCCAGTGATGCTCAGTGTTCCTCCAGTGATGCTCAGTGTTCCTCCAGTGGTGCTCAGTGTTTATCCAGTGATGCTCAGTGTTTCTGTAAATCATCTGGTTTATCTGTATGCAAATGAGCCGCACATGCAGGTGAGCTCTTACACACCCCTTACAAACACACACACACACACACTCCCTCACTCACACAGACAGACAGACCCCTCGGCTTTCAGTGTTTGCCCCTTGATTGCCTTTGTGTTTGCAATGCGCCTCACTTGTAAGTCATTAGGGTAAAGACTACCTGCCAAACGCCTAACCGGAGCCCGGCAGGAGGTGTAGGGAGAGGGCCGTGGAGAAGGAGACACACTGGCCGCAGCCCAGCAGGAGGTGTAGGGAGAGGGCCGTGGAGAAGGAGGAGACACACTGGCCGCAGCCCAGCAGGAGGTGTAGGGAGAGGGCCGTGGAGGAGGAGACACACTGGCCGGAGCCCAGCAGGAGGTGTAGGGAGAGGGCCGAGGAGAAGGAGGAGACGTCGACGTCTGTCTCTCTCTCTCTCTCTCACACACACACACACACACACACACTGGCCGGAGCCCAGCAGGAGGTGTAGGGAGAGGGCCGTGGAGAAGGAGGAGACGTCGACGTCTCTCTCTCGCACACACACACACACACACACACACACACACACACTGGTCGGAGCCCGGCAGGAGGTGTAGGGAGAGGGCCGTGGAGAAGGAGGAGATATAGACGTGTAAATGTGTTATCAGCATATTTGACATACAGTTCGTGTGAGAGGGTGCTGCTATGCTATGGGGGAGAGGGAGGAGAAGGAGGAGGAGGAGCGAAGATAGGATGGAGTGAGGACAGGGAGGAGGAGGAGAGAAGATAGGATGGATG
>NC_137914.1:2379461-2401961 GCF_963457725.1 Sprattus sprattus
GGACTCAGATTTAGTGTTTCATAACGCTGGAACTCAAAAGCAATAAAAGAAGAATCTATCAAAAAGATGTCTTTTATCAGTCCAAACACTGGGAAAACATCATCTACATCTACGATAATCATAGATTTCCCACTGATGTACTTATTGCCATTAAGGATGTACCACTTTACAGAGACAACATGTTGAATGACCTCTATGCCTAAAAAATCTCTGACTTTTCTCTTAACATAATCAACATTTTTAACAGCAGAGACAGGCCCTGATTCTCTCTCAGTAGCAAAAATTGGATGCTCAATGCCTATTTCATTGCAACATTCAAGGAACTGATTATGGTTTGCAAGTGATTTACAAACATTTTTGAAATTTAATTTGGAAGCCCATTGCTTAAAATAGCTATGCTTGGCTTCAAATCTCATACACATAGTTCTTACTAAAGGACCAAGAGATATAATCTGGCTTGGTAGATGTAGCATGTAATGCTGCTTGGGAATTACATTGGCTTCAGGAAAGAGTTCTTTGAATTGGTGCAGATGCTGCTCAATCATGTGCCTGAGCTGTAATACAGTTTGTAATGAAATAACAGGAGCAAGGACAATTTGAACAATCTGAATTAAATTGAGAATAAATGTGACATGCTCATTATCCAGATCATTAAAAAGAAAAGGTATTACTTTTAAAAGTATTAACATTTGTCCACAAGACTGTTTTAATTTATTGTCATTGGCAGCTAAGGTGTTGACACTAATAGGGCATGGCTTATCTCGCATATCCAGAGGAGAGTAAGGAAAATGTATGATAGCTGAGTTAAGCTCATCTAATTGTATATGTCCTGACAGAATAAGTGTTTTCAACACAAGTTTTATTTCCATTGGTGCAACACCTTCAAAAAGTACATGCATTACATCCTGTGGAGTTTGTTTTATCATGTCAAATGCCGGAAAATCAATTAGTCTGCTTCTTCTGTTAATCCCATAGGTGGTTTTGAGGGATGCTTTCAATGTTTCTGTGCTTGCTTTGTCTATTTCAACACATTGCCTGATGTGTTTTTCCAAATTTCTTGCCGTAAACGAATTCTCATCATACATGCTTTGCATGTCATTAAAGGAACATTCACAGTTTCTACATTTGCTATAAGCAAACCCTACACCTTGTTTCAACCCAGCAAGGTCATGTTGGGCAAGTGTGTCTCCACAAACGGCTATTACAGCACCAAATAACTCAATTTCACCACTTGAGGTTTCAATCCTAACACCATTGTAAAGAAGTGCTAGATCTTCCAGGATTCTTTTTAGTATAACATCAACACCCCATTGAGAAACATCGCTCGCCTTGGCAATAGCAAGGAGCCTTATTGCAGCCAACTTGGACCTGAATTTGGGATCAATATTACCTAAACTATAATAAAACATCAAAAATTTGTTTGTAGAGGCATGGGGCCCTAAAGGGTTACAGATTTCTATTTCATCACTGTACAATAGTATTTGCAAAGCATTTGGCCTTTGAGAATATAATGGATGGGATGTAAAAAGAGCTCCATCAGTAAAATCATACAGGAATCCCTCTCTACTTCTTTGTGGAATAGTGGTCACCATGGAGAAGATTCTAGAATTGCTCAATAACTGCTTAAGACTCTGAATGAGTGGTATATAGTAAAAACTTTTATTCTTCAAGGCCATGACCCTTGAATGACCACGCTTTACCCAGCAAATCTTCTGGGATACTACAACTTCCTCTGGGTTGACTGGATTGAATAGTTCCCTGATGGTTTTATTCTGTCCATATGCTGTGGTTGAGAAAGGATCCATGAATGCATCAAATGTAGCCAAAGCCTCATTCTGGAGCTGAGCAGTTGTCTCTGGATGGTCTTCAAACACCCTTGCGACTCTGTCCCTTAGTGTGTGAAGGAGAGCAGCTTGGTACTGTTGCACCCCTGAGATGACACTCCTGACAGTTCTCTGTGAAAATACATGTGTAAAAAATTACCCTCAAATAACTATTGATTACAGGCCCACAATTAACATTATAGTACAGAAAGGAACTACAATAGAATGTATACATATTAAAAACATTTAACAAATTATTTACCATTAAATCATTAGTTCAGCATCTGTATCGAGCCAAATCTACCTGTGACAAGTGGCCCTGTTCTCGGATGCTGATGGCAAATGCAGCTGCAGATCTTGCCATATCAGGTCCGGCTCTGGATGTCACAGCAACAGCATCCTCCTTCAGAAAGAATAGAGGCAATTGTATTGTTATGGCGCTATACAAATAAAATTGAATTGAATTGAAAATTGAATTTAATTGAATTGAATATAACACAATGAGGTTTGTGTGTAAAACTGACTAAAGCTGTGATAGGCCTAATAAGCAAGTAAATACCCGGCTCTGTACAAGTTCACATTAACTTCACAAGACACTACTTTGTTTACAATTAAAAAGCACAAGAATAGCGCAGTCTATGAGATTGTTTCCACACATCTTACAGTAGTTGAAAACATCTCGGCAAATTTCTCCTTGTGGAGAAAAACAAGCCATGATTCAGGACGAATGAGGAGGAACGATCATCGTCATTGGCACTGAGAGATTGAAATAAATGGAAACTTACAGACGGACCGACAACGTCAGGTTCAGGTAGAGAGGCAACAGGTGGGACGGCAGCTGGAGCAACGACCACAGTTGTGCCCGCTGCAAGAGTGGTACAGTTGGCAAAAACTGACACACCAAATGTTTCCTGCTCCGAAGAATCAGTTGTACTCCAACGTGGTGGACGTCCAGTCCTGTAATACTGGAGGTGCGTCCGTTTAATGTGGCGAAAAAAAGAGTTGAAAACTCTAAAGTCCTTTTCACATCCATCGATACCACAGTAAACCCAAAAATCCGGGTTGCGACTATGACTTGCATTAATATGGCTTAATAAGACTTTAAGACTAAGAGCAACAAAGACAAAACATATCCAACACCTCCAGGCCGCCATGATGCCGACCAACTGTCGCATTTCATATGATTAATGCTGGATGCACCGTTATTGTGTCGCTGGCTGATGACCGTGCATGGGGTGGATGGTCATTTGTATTGGTTATTTTAACAGGAAACATCTTCAGTTTCGTTTCACTTAATTTATTTTAATATGATGAATATGTTGTTGTAAAAACTTAAAAAAAAAAATGCCATAATACATGTGATATTTTATTCGCATTCTCAGTTTACGTCATCCAACGTTCCAACGTCGATTACGTCAGCACAATTGATTTCAAGGTTGAGCTTCAAACCGTTGTTTGCCAACCGCCCCAAAAAAAAGAAGAAGAAGAAGCAGAAACCGCGTGAATCCCCACTCGTACACAGCTAAGAATATTTGGAAGACAAAGGAGACACACGAAGGAGCGGCCCAATCAAGGTAATGAAGCGTAACTGTTTTTTATTTTCTCACTTAAATCGTGTTTTATAAAGGGGTTTTCTGTGACGTTCCTGTTTCTCAATTCGACTTGCCTGGTCACTTACTTAGCAAGCTAACTGGTGTTTGCTCGTGCATTCATGTCTGCCAACTTCCAGCTTTGAAAAAGGGATTATTTGGTGGATGAAACCCCACCAAAACACGTTCGCGCTATTAACAAAAGTGTGTACGTAGTTCATACGATGGTGTATGTTATTTGTATTAGATGCATGTGCTTTTCATCGCAGTGGTGTATTTTGGTTATAGTTAACATTCGAACCGCATGTTTTTTCGAGCTGACTAATGGGGCACTGCTAGCAGAGTTGCTAGTGTCGAGCTAGTCTTGTCGTTTGGCGGCCATTTTAGCATTAGCAACGCCCGCGGGCATCTGTTTCCGATTTGAACAACCAACTTTATTCATCATGTATACACAAACGGTATAATTTGTAAGCAAATGTGTGTATGTTACAGCTAACATTCACAGTAGCCATGACCGAGAGTGGGGGCAACCCGAATGGATTGTTAGACCGAAGTCTTGTTAACCAATTGGACTTGAAAATGGCGATTCTGGAATTTTCCATCACGACTCGCTGTCATCCTGTCGTGATGGAAAATTCCAGAATCGCCATTTTCAAGTCCAATTGGACAGCGAGTCGCTGTCTGCATGGCTACAGCAGAGAGTGTAGGTATTAAGTGTGCATCCACGTTTTTTTTTCTCCTGCAAATTAATTCTGGCTTTGTGTTTTTGTTATAGCCTGCCGCCTAACCTGATGAGAATGGATGGCTTTGACGAAGCCACTCGTTCTGTATTGGACGGTAAGTCACTAATAATAATTTATATTTTATATAATTAAGTCATTTTACAATGTAGATCACCAACGCTGAAGATGGTCAGGTGCATACAGGTCGTTGAATAGTTCAAGTCCAGAGTTAAATATTGATTTCATTTGGGAGGGGCATCTCTGTTTGTGGCTTATTTACACTTGCACTGTGTAGGATGGTGACCAGAGTAGGTATTGTAGCTATGCTGTTCATTGAAACTGTGCTGTCTATTGTCATATTTTAACTTTTCATGAATATACTCAATAATAGACTCATAGTTTCTAGTATGACCAAAGTACAACAGGTTTTGAAGCTGGAAATGTCTATATCTGGAAGTTCAAAATGGTGGACATGAAGAAGATCCCCCTTTTCATGTATGAAAATTGCAAGTTGCCCAGTCGCTTAGAATTTTATGTTGGCAAGTATTTGTGAAAACAATGTGTGGTAACATTTATTAATGTGCAGCATGAATTCTGGAAACTGATAAAAAAAAATAGAGGAAATATTACACAGTGCACTTTTAAGAGGCTTCATAGCACAGGCAACTAGATAAAGCGTTTATACACGTATTTGAGCTCTGAGAGAGACAAGTGACCTTTTATGTTGTTTGGCTCTGTAACTTGGCTTTGCTTTACACAACATATATTTATTTGTCGTCTACAGCTGCAAGTGTTGATGAACGCACCTTGAAAGCCCTTAGCCGGGAGGACTTGCAAGACCTTTTCCCTGGCCCTGAAAATTTCCTTCGAAGGAGAACACTTTGGGATTTTATCAATGACATTGTAAGTTACATCAGATATATCTATCAATGTATATTATGAACATTAAATTGTGTTAAACATTAGCCGTATTTCTAATTGTCCCCATGCATTTTGTTTACATCCTGCGTAATCCTAATAGTCTGGAGATATGGACCAAGATGCAAGTGCTTGTCGTGAATACAGGAGTATGCCCTCCTCAACTACTTCTGTGCAACTGTGCCAACCTCAAACCTCCACTCCCATATCTGATGAGAAGAAGATGAAAATGCCAGACCCTCCAGAATATGTCGTGTACACCGACTCTGAATTGGATTTGGTGCGGGGTCAGTATTTCGCACTCCTTCGGAATGGGAAGGAAAGGGGCTTCAAGATGTCGAAGGAGCTGTGTTGCAGACTAATAAGAAACACCATAACGAGCATGGTTGCAATCCTGCGCGCAAGTCTAATGGGAAAAGAAGCAAGCTACCCCTCCAAGCTGGAAGTGAAAGTCATGTCGCAGAAGATTATTGAATATTACCCCATGCTACGTGATGCTGATCCAAATATGCCATATGTAAGTAATGTTTTCTTTATCTTGTTTTCTTAAAGATGTATCTCTTTGCCTTCTATCTCTTTGGTAATGTCTAAATTAACTCCTTCTACAAGCTCTAACCCACCACCGTGTGTGTATGTGTGGAATACTGCACTAGCTATCTACCTGGACTGTGCATTAGGACTGTCTGGAATGTGTACTACTCGCTGATGTGCCATACCACTCTGTCATATGAGGACTCATTCTTGCACTAAATTAATAGTGAATCTTTCAGGTCAATGAAACCCTTTCACTCTACCACTAATCTTATCAGGGTATTTGACACCTTGTTGGATTACCATTAACTTTGTGGATGACTGTTTCTTTTGTTGAAATGTGTAGTATATAGTAGTACTTTTTGTGCCAGGCAAATAAACTTGCTCTTCTCTACTAAACCAAAACGAACCACGAACAGGTAAACAAAACAAAACAAAAACAGACTACTTACCTAACATTCTTTCACCTCAGCTGGCCGTCTACACCAAAATGTTCAAGCGACTCCAGAATATGAGATCCCCAAGAAAGAGGCAGGGCTCCGTTCTTGGCGCAGCAAAGACTCTCTTCAGTGCAGACCACAGCGACATTGACACGGATTTGACAGACACGAGCGGCTCGGCTGATACTGTAATTCTGGAGAGCAGTGATGACCTCAGTGAGGACAACTCCAGTGCAGGTGTGCAAAACTAACAATGACTATAGTCAAGTCATGAAACTATAAGGTTTTTATTTTTGTTTTATTTGTTCTTTGTTGAACCAAAGTTGCACTGTACTTAATCTATGCCTGATTTTTGGTTGTATTCATTTTAATAATGGTGTGTAATATTTTTCCCCCCATTATTTCTCAAGTAGCGTCCCCACCACCAGATCCCCCTGTGCCAAAAAATGCAAAGAGTGGCACCAAAGCATCCACGCCATCATCCAACTCTTCCTCACCTGCACCCATGACTGTGATTGCTTCACCAACCATGCCTGCAAAAAATGTTGACGGTAAGCCCTCCTCAGCACACTTCTCAGCCCGTCAGCCTTGTTGTTTTGCAAAACATAATTACTTGTGTGTGTGTGTTAGTGTAAAATATATATATAGCCTGTCAAGCAAGACTAAATGTGAATATTTAGTTTGGCCCTGATCAATGAGGCATCGGAAGATTGTTGATAAGAACAACCTGTTTTTCAAACTGTGTCTATGCCTATTTGCCAACGTTTTGTCGTCACTCCCTGAAAACCCCGTCCGATTGGCATCCGAAGATTTAAAACAAATCCCCTGCGTTGTGATTGGTTTGCCAGATTCAGGGCATTTGGGCATTGTCTGAGGCAAGACCCACTCGCAGGCAAAAATAATTTTGGCCGCTTGCAGGTGGGGCTAGTTTACGAGGCCATAATATGTATATTTTGTCCCCATTATTTCCTCAAGAAGCGTCCCCACCACGAGATCCCCCTGTGCCAAAGAAGGCAAAGAGTTGCACCAAAGCATCTACGCCATCATCCAACTCTTCCTCACCTGCACCCATGACTATGATTCAGGGATTAAAGCATTCCGGCACCGTGCCGGATTTCCGGCGTGTGGCGTTTGGCTGCGGAAAAAAAGTCTAATATAATTATATATATATATTATTTTTTTTAACACACGTCTCGATATCATCACCATTACTTTCGAGTTTATGAGTTCGTCTGCCAATGATATGAAAGGAGCACAACTTTCAGGCGCTCAAAATAACATTATTAGCCAATCAGAAGTAGATTGGGGCGGGTCTTGTGAAAATGTGCTTTCAGCACCGGCTTTTCTAAATGGCTCTGCCTTATGCTACGTAGAGACAAACGTAGAGATACTGTCACACCGAAGCAGAGTAAATTCAAGAATCCTTGGGATGATGCCCTCCTAGTTGATAAAGGATTGAAAAATACATGGCGCTGGGCATGGATAGAAGAGATGGGGAAGGACGGTAAGCCTTTTGGTAGCCGGTGTAAGAAGTTAAGAGAAGCAGGTGCTCTCTTGAGCTCAAGAAAGCTTCTGTATGCAACTAGCGGGGGAAAAGTGCTTCCAGTGCTTCCACTTCATCACCCGCTCATAGAGTAGTTCGCGCTATCCAACACACAACGCTTTTACAACCACATCTGATGTACCAGCATCAATAACTGACCGTTAATGTGCCCTGAAATACGCTTGTGTACGTTCATCGCAGAACACAATCTGTCTTCCAGGCTCGCCCAACCCCTGTTGAATTTATGCCAAAAAATCGCTGAAGTCAAAATTGCTTTGAATAAACTGTCAATATCCAATCAGCATGCCAGCTATTTTAACACATGGCATAACACCAGAGTCCAAAAGACGTATTTCGGAAAAGCTAAAAAACGGCATGTTTTTCTTAAATGTCGACAAATTCACCAACAACAACATAGACAATGTCCTCGTTCGTTTTTTGGATGAAGATGACAATGCATTCAAAACGTAACACTTGCCAGGCAGGAACATGAATATAGCCAATGCCTCAGCACTTACTGCTAGAATAAAATATGTACATTTTAATTTACGATTATTTCTTTTGAACAAAGTAATTATGGAACTGTTGCAATATAAATCCACAGTATTATCTACACTGTTGCACTTTAACGGTTTAAAAAGTGGATCACTGTCCTTTTTCATAGATCCTCAATGAAATGGTTGCAAATCAAATCTTCTTCCACTGACTGAATTTCACATACCCTTATAACATGTCACCTTATGATTGTAGGTCATCTTGAAATCTTCCAAGGACAAAGCTTAGCAGCAAAACTTGATATCAAGAGAAATCGTAAATGCTACATGTGTTAGTACCATATTGTAGTGAGGTGGAGTACTATTGCTGACCTTCTTGGGATTGCAGTTTCAAAAGTCCCACCATAATCTGCCGTCATTCATTTCTAAATGTTTTTTTTTTTTTTTTGACCCTGTAAATGTGTGCACCACTGGACCACACACCCCCTCGCACTCAACCACATTCAAAAAAAGTTCAGGCACAGGATTTTTTTTTGCTTTAAACCCTGATGATTGCTTCACCAACCATGCCTGCAAAAGATGTTGCTGGTAAGCCCTCCTCAGCGCACATCTCAGCGCACATCTCAGTTCACATCTCGCGTCATCGTTGTTCATAAGTTTTGCAAAACATAATTATTTGTATTTTAATCATGTGTCGTTTCCCCTGTGGTGATGATAACATTAAAATGTCTTTGTTTATTGTCATTTAAGTGGGCCTCGACAGTCTGAAGATGCAGGCCAGACACTACAAAACCTTGAGCAACATGTACAACAAGCCTAATGCAAAACCCAATCAAAATGATGTGGCGCAAATTTTGGACCTTGAGTTCGAGGCCAGACGGGCCTTCATTGATTCAGATGTTACCAAGGAAGAAGACCGACCTGCAAAAATCCTTGATGCATATCCATGCTTTAAAGATGTTCGAAATGTATGTTTATTTTTTCATCTTACCTGAACCTCTTACTGTGTATTTTGTAAGGGTTTTGAACACATTATTAAGTGTTTCACGATGTTTCAGGCAATGGATGAGCTACGGCGCATAGTAGATGGCACTAACCGCAGATACATCGAGGAGGTAAAAGGAAGATGGACAGAATTCTGCACAAAGGCGCAGTTCTACAGCGTGTGGAAGAAAGTCCTCAAACCCCCTTTTCCTTTGGATGTTCGCAGTGGTAAGTTACTGTTCCATATTTATATGTACATGCAGGGCTCTAAATGAACCCTTTCCCATCACCAGACTAATGCCTAGTACATTTTCTTTTCTATCAACCAAACTGAAATTTCAAGTTTGCTTGTTATTGTAGAGCCCTTTTTACATGTATTAGTATGTTCTGACCAGACCTTCTATTCTTTAGTGGATTTCACACTGGCCCTCTTCAATGCACTGCCACTCCTCTTCCCCTCATCCGTTTTGCCTCCAAAGAAGCTGGCTTGCAGTGAGGCACTTATTCATATCCTGAAGGTAAGCAAATATTTTCCCAGATTTATGCAAATTCATTAATTCACAAAACCACAAAAAAATCGACAACTTTGCATCAGCTTGTCGGTTATTAAGCTATACTACATTTATTACATGATAGGTCTGTTACCCAGTGCAGTCAGCTGTTTTTGACACTTGGATAACTTCTGAGCTGACCGAAAATTGCATCCTTTCAGCCATACTCGTTGTAATAATTCTGATGAAATGCAGAAAGACATGATCTTAAAAGTTGTAGGAATCATACTTAATGCATTCCTCCCTCCCCTATTGTAAAGTAATAATGTTTTTAGAATCTTTAAGTCTTAAAATCTGCAAGTTTTTATACAGGAATTTCCTTTGGGGACTCAAGCCAATGGTTGCCGGATGTTTAACCTTTTTTTCCTTCTTCTCTCTCTGCACATTCTTGTTTTCTGTTCCAGTCAAACGAAGACCCTGTTCTCTACCTGCGGAAGCGTCCTCTCTGCTCCCCAGTTCTCCTCTTTGATGGCTCAACTACCATCCTGGCTGTTGGTAACGTACCTGTGACAACCCTCAAGCAATAAGATTTTTCAGAAGGGATTTTGGTGTTGATGGTGTACTATTATACATTGCACTTAACATACCCCAAATGTGTGGCAACCCTGCTCTCTGTTATTCAAACGGAGGTCATTGGTGACGCCCTCCACGAGAGAGATGCCACTAGTTCATACAAAAAAGCAATGGCTGAGTGGAAAGCATTCATTGAGAAGTAAATTGTCAGTTGTCGGTTACTAATTATGTTACTATTGCAT
Source organism: Sprattus sprattus (assembly GCF_963457725.1). NCBI lineage: Eukaryota > Metazoa > Chordata > Actinopteri > Clupeiformes > Clupeidae > Sprattus > Sprattus sprattus. Next base: position 2,389,812 of record NC_137914.1, read on the forward strand.
TGTTTTATTAGTTAATTGCGTTTTTTTTTTTATTGTTCAGTCGATCTAAGGTGTTGGTCTTAAACCAATACCCCACCCCAAAGTGAAATTGAGGCAGTGGCTGGGTCACCTGGAAAACTCCTGTTCAATTATCCAAATCTAGGGACTTTGGTGAGTGGCTCAATTTTACCTGGGAGTGGGGTATTCCTTAAGATTTACCTAATCAAAGCCTATATTTCAAGATACAATGTTGGAAAAACGCTACCTCATAATGGCTGAGAATTTTATTTGTTTATATTACTGGGGACCCAGTAAATCTAAGTTGTTTGTCTTAAACATATACCCCAATCCCAAGCGAAATTGAGTCACTCGCCATAGTCCCTGGAGTTGCGCAAGTGAGCAGAAACGTTTTTCAGGTAACCCAGCCACTGTCTGAATCTGACCCATCAAAGATCAGAATAGAGAGGACGCTTCTGAAGGTACAAGACAGGGTCTTAAACAGTCTTTGCGTTGCCAACCACCTTAACAGCAAATGTGCTCAGCAAAGCAGTTGTCACCTATATTTTAAAGTAGTTGCTGTACTCTAAGGTTACTATTTCAAGGCTCAATTTCACCTGGGAGTGGGGTATCCCTTAAGTTTTACCTATCCTGTATTTAGCATACCATGTTAAAATGCTGCTGAGAGAAATGTGAAGAGATTTATTCAAAGCCTGTATTTCAGGATACAATGTTGGAAAATGCTGCTTCATAAGAGCTGAGAATTGTGCTTTTGTGTGAACAAAGAGTGGTAATAATAAATGTTGAATATGTTTACAAGTCATTCTGGTTGTTTTTTTTATGTATATTGTAAAAAATGCTTTGGTTTTAACATGAAGACCGCCTTGTTTTAAGATCATCATGGATCTTGGTTTAAGACAGAGTTCAGTCATTCTGGAATATTCGGGTTAGTCTACATTTAGTATTTCCTTTACTAATATTGGGCTTAATTTGCCAAAGGAAGAAAAATGTAAATGCTTGTTTTCAGTACATCTCACTTATTTTGAGGTTGCAAAAAGTTGCTTTTCAAGATGTATAATCTTAACACCAGTATTTTATTATGCTTGTTTTCTGTATGTTTCACTCATTTTGAGGTTGCAAAAACTTGCTTTTCAAGGTATTTAATCTTGCATTTAGTATATTTCACTTCATTCAGGGCTAGAAAAAGTTGAATCTCAAGTCATTTCGGCTTAGAATGAGCATATTTGTCTTATTTTAAGCCTTCCAAATGCCTTTATTAAATCTAGAAACAAGTCTTCCCAAAATCTTGATTTAAGAAATCTTACCAAGTGAAATTATCTTGCTGCATGGACAGATTTTTTCACTTGTTTTGAGTACTTTTTCCCTTATTTAGTGTGTTTTTTATCTTGTTTGAAGACCCCCCTTTTTTGCAGTGTACACATCCAGAAATGCTTTCGAATCTCAATATCAGTGAATATCAGTGAATATCAGTGATTACATGGCTTCAATATCAGTGAATATCAGTGAATATCAGTGATTACATGGCTTCAATACCAGTGAATATCAGTGAATATCAGTGATTACATGGCTTCAATATCAGTGAATATCAGTGAATATCAGTGAATATCAGTGAATATCAGTGATTACATGGCTTCAATATCAGTAAATATCAGTGAATATCAGTGATTACATGGCTTCAATACCAGTGAATATCAGTGAATATCAGTGAATATCAGTGAACATCAGTGAACATCAGTGAATATCAGTGAATATCAGTGGATATCAGTGGATATATGCTGATTTCCATGTGATAGGCCCTCCTCCGATGGTCTGGTGGTGACCTCATTATCAGAACAGGTCTATCATTGAGTTGTAATCTTGAAAGAATGTTTAATAACTGAACATTGGCCTACTGTATTTCTTCTGTGACACTTAATTGAAGTGTATTAAGTTGAACACATACATGCTCACATAGGCTCACATACGCATGCACACACACACACACACACACACACACACTCCATGGGCTCTGTAAAGCACCTGCCGGCAATGCCAATTGTTAATGGCGCTATATGAACAGATAAAACTGAAATTAATTTCTTCAGTTTCCTTCCTGAAATACCAAACAGCTCTGTGCACAGCGTGTTTAGTGCTTGCTGAATTTCACACATTAACACAGTCAGTAACGCACACACACACACACACACACACACACACACACACACACACACATACACACACACACACACACACACACACAGTCAGTCAGTCACCCAATAAACTGCAGCATCATCTGGCCATGGGCTCCGTGTTGATAAAGATCATCTCCATGTCCCTTCATCACGCCTGCTTGTGTTTGGCCTCCGTTAAACCACTTGCTGAGTCAGTCACCAAACAAGCTCTCAGGGTTTAACATCCATCCAACAGGCACACACGCACACGCACACGCACACGCACACGCACACACACACACACACACACACACACACATCCACACACACACACACGTACTCAAACACACACACACCAAGCAAGTTTCAGCATTTATCATCCAGTGTGACATTTCAACATCATATTTACAGTCTCGCCAGACATGTGCCCCGCAACACGCACACACAGCCGCACGGCTACGCGCAGTAAATCTATGAAAATATTATTGTGAGCATATGTGAGCCATTGGACCTTAGGGGCCTCTAACGCCTTACAGATGTGTGTACATACAGCCGAACAAGCACACAACTAGGGGTGTGTGTGTGTGTGTGTGTGTGTGTGTGTGTGTGTGTGTGTGTGTGTGTGTGTGTGTGTGTGTGTGTTTGTGTGTGTTTGGGTGTGTGTGTGTGTGTGTATGTGTGTGCATGTGTATGTGTGTGTGTGTGAGTGTGAGTTTGTGTGTGTGTGTGTGTGTGTGTTACAAGCAGAGAGGTAGCGCTGAGGGATGAAGATTAGATATGTCGCTATAAGTGTGTGTGTGTGTTTATGTGTGTTACGAGCAGAGAGGTAGCGCTGAGGGAGAGGCATGTGTGTGTAAGTGTGCCTGATGTGTGTGTGTGTGTGTGTGTGTGTGTGTGTGTGTAAGTGTGCATGATGTGTGTAGTGAAAGCTCGCCATCTTTCAATGTGAAAACACCTTTGTTTTGCGATAATATAAAATAACTATATTTTCGCTCTTTAGATTTGCAAGGTGTTGGTTCATTCTGCCAATTCTATGCAACAGATCTGAAGTGCACGCAACACGCTAAGATGGAGAGAGAGAAAGGGAGGGATGATTTGGAGATATCGTAGTGTAGTGTAAAGTCCCTTTTGTGTTGGCCTTGCATCCCTTTGTCTTCCAAAGTCGGTGATGTTTCTTCAATCTCCCAGCATCACTCTGGTAGGTGAAAACACAAGCTTTATATAGACAGAAGTTTAGCGTTCAGCAGGGAAAACCATGTGGTGGATTTCTGACGCCCGAAGCATGGATGGAAGTTTTGAACTAGATTGGAAGAAGCACAGTTCGACCCTTCTTATCGCCTCTGGTCTAAACATGCTCTTGTTTGTATGCAGACTAAGTAGCACCTAATAATCTAAGTTACACACATACACACACACACACACAGAAAAGCCACGTTCCTGTTTCCATAAGCACATGATTCATCCAAGGAATATATTAATACAAGGCACTTGATTCATATATTCTTAAGTAATTTACAGTGCTTAGAAATTACGTCCATCACTCTCCAACGGTCAGTGTCTCCGCATGGCAGACATACGTGTTCTGCTAAACAAGGTGTAAGGTGTAAGGTGGGTCTGGTTCAAGGTGTAAGGTGGAGTACGTTAGGGAGGGGAACAGTATGGGGTCTACCTTGATATGAAAGGTGTGAGGGGTCTGCAGACAGGGGCCTCTGGCTGACCGATTGAATGTTAATGAACATGACATTAATGCGATACATACTTGTGGTGGAGGAATTCACATGAGTTGCAACTACTTAGAAACTATAAGGATACCTTTATTCTTCAGTAGATATCTGTTCTGCATGCAAGTGTGTGTGTGTGTGTGTGTGTGTGTGTGTGTGTGTGTGTGTGTAACGGAGTTATAAATGCAAATAGATTAAATGTAAATAGAGTTTGAGTTTCGCCATAAATAAGCGTGTTTTATTACTGTTGGTGTTTTGGAGCCACCTTTGGGGATGTGACGTACTGCAGGTCTGCAAGTTATTATATTCATATGTCGTTGTCATAATCAGACAGAAGAAATATGCCTGTCAGCGGTAGGTCCATAACGAAAAATGACCATCACAATTTGTAAATTTTTAGATAGCTAGATGCAATAAATGTCGAGAAGTTCGACATGTAATTTGTATTTTCTATAATAAGTATGTAATGTGATGGTTTGTAATGTAAGTTTGTTAATGGGCAGAAAGTTTGATTATATAATATTTCTTGAACACGAGGTTCATTGTTCACACGGAGATTAGCAAGCTAGAACACTGGGAACCTTCCACTACTCACGTTCCGAAGCTAGCTAAATATAGAATAGTATACTAATAGCCATACTGAACCTGACGTGTTTTCTATTTTGTTTCACTTGTGCAGATACTCGTATGTCATCCGTTGTTTGTTTATCATCAGGTATGACGCTCCAATGCCAACATGTGTGTGTTATGCGTGCATTGTTGTTTTAATTGTTTGTTTGTGCACTGGTTTGCTTTTGTGTGATAATGTGTATATAGCGAGACAGAAGAAATATGCCTGTCAGCGATACTCGTATGTCATCCGTTGTTTGTTTATCATCAGAATAAAGTTGAAAAGCTGCAAATCCGTCTCCGTCCCTGACTGCAATAGAACCGTTACACTGGTGCCGTGACCCGGATATCTCAAAGATCAGCCTGAACGCCGATCGCCGTGGATGCTGTGTGGAGATCCAACATCAAGGGTGCAAGATCAAGTGTGGTTCGAATTAACTTTGTATATGGTTGTGCAGTGTAGGGATATGTATATATTGTTCTAATTTTTGGATTAAAAAAAATAATAGTTTTTATATAATTATCCAGTAATATAGAATTTATTTTCTCTGGCATTAATTATTTTCGTTTTACAAAAAAAAAAAAATAAATAAATACACAACGCAGATACTTGCCATTATGGCTGAGAAACTAGGTTACAGTAATGTAGGAGATAACTTTGCTAGTCCAGTTCTACCAAAAGGGAGGGGTATGTTGGGTGCCTGGCAAGGTTTTGATAGTGGTGCTGTGGGACGTGGGTTGTTCAGTGGGGAGGCAGGTTATTCCCAGTCATTAGCTGACAGCGGTAGGGGTACAGGGTTAAGTCAAAACCCAGGTTGTACTCCTGTTGGCCAGTTCATGGGGGAGGGTCCTCTCACATCCACACCCGGTAGCAATGTTGATGCCGCCGCTATTGACCATCTCACAGGTATGATGGGGCAGTTGGGTGCTCAGATTGGTGAGTCCATTGTAGCCAGGTTGTTGTCTGCTGGTGTAGTTAATGTAGACAGTGTACACCAGAGTGGCGCACCTCTCAACACATCACCCGCACACACAGGCAGTGACTCAAGCACTGTTAGACAGACAGACTCACATGTTACTGTGCATGTAAAATCAGACAAAGAGCCTAAGTTATTCAGAGGTGACGGTTCTGACAAATACCCTGTCCAGGACTGGATTGACATGACTAAAGCTTATCTCAAGAAGCAGAAGTGTCCCGTGGCAGAGCAGGCTGAAGAGATAATGGGGAAGCTGATGGGAAAAGCAAGAGATATTGTGAAGGTTGCCTTGCGTAGCGACAAAACTCTTGATGTGACTCTGAACCCCACCCATATTTTTGATATTCTCCTTCAGTATTTCAGTGATGCATCGTCATGTCTTCCATTAGCAGATTTTTACTCCACCCTGCCTCGACCTAGCGAGAGCCCAGTTGACTACTGGTTGAGGATAAACAGAGCTGCTGACCTTGCTGACGAAGGCCTCCGTAGACAAGGTAGGCAGATGGACAGCTCAGGTGAGGAGATAGCTCGCATGTTTGTCAAGCATTGCCCCGACCCTGAACTTTCATCTATGTTCAAGTGTAAGCCCATTCATGAGTGGAGTGCTCAGGACATACAATTGAGAATTAATGAACATCAAAGGGAGTTGAGAGCCTCCCGCAGAGCCTGTGGAGGGTTAAAAAGCAATACTGCAACATTAGCCAGCCAGTGTAGCCCGGCAGCATACAGTTGGACTTTGCCTGAGCAGTGTGACACTCAGTGCCCCGTTCTTACCTCTGCCACAGCTACTAGCCCAGTGAGCCACACACAGGGTTCCCCCTCCATCACCGCCCTGAGTCAGAGCCATGCCTCACCTCAGACACCAGGCCCTCCCTCTAACTCTTCTATGCCAGCTATCTTACAGAACACTCAAGAGGCTGAGGAAAGGATTGTTTCTCGCATGATGTCGATGTTAGAGCAGATGATGGGCAGAGTGGAGCAGCGTGGTATCGCTCCCCGTGGAGGAAGATTCCAGAGTGGTAATCGTGAGAAGGCCTGTCGTGTCTGTAATGACAGTAAGCACTCCACCGTAACCCACTGCATGTCAGAGAAGCTGTGTTTTGCCTGTCTAGCCCCGGGTCATACAAAGACAGTATGCCCCACCAAGTCTTCCTCTCAGTTTAAGGGAAACTAGTTGACTCATATTCAAGGGGAGAAAGTATGGGTCTTAATTCGTCCTCCCACTGTGAAGATATTTCAGATGCAGAGATCATCTATGCAACAAACAAGATTTCATGTAATAACACTCAAGTTGTCTTTCAGAACATACACAAAGTTGGTGGCAGTGACAGTCTTTTCTACACACCTGTGTCAATCGGCGATAAAGTGACTTTGAATGCAATGCTAGACAGTGGCTCTATGGCTTGCACCATCAGTGAGACTGCCGAAATTAAGCTAAGAGAAGCTGGTGTAATTGAAGCACATGATCGGTTCAGCACAGATGTCGTCCTCATTGGCTGTGGTGGTCGCCGTGTCATGCCTAAGTCAGCTGTCTATCTGCAGATGGAGGTGTATGGCTGCAAGGTCACGGTTCCCACTCTCGTCGTCCAAGGCCAGCATGATGAGATGATATTGGGCACCAACGTCATCAAGCATATTCTTCGCCAGTATAAGCAATGTGACGCCTACTGGAAAGCTGTATCTGCCCCTTGTCCTGCTGGCGACCCAGAGTCTGAGCGGTTCCTCTCTATGCTCGCTGGTATGGACCGCTGGAGAGGTGAGGAGGTTCCATACAAGATAGGCACTGTCAGAAGCAACTCAGCTGTGTGCCTTGAACCTGGTCGTGAGTACCTGTTGTGGGGGAAGCTGCCCAAGTCTACCCCTGTGTCCCCTGGTAGTACTGTGATGACAGAGCTCACTTCATGCCGCTCAGCTCCGAGAGGGATTCTGGTGGCGAGAATGGTGACGTCGTTGTGGGGCGACAGATGGATTCCATTAAAGCTCATTAACACCTCAGACAAGCCGGTCTTGGTGAGACGCAACGCTAAGTTAGCTGACGTTTTCCCCTGCATTGCTCTTGAAGACATGGATGACACACACACAGCAGAACTCCCATTAAACAGTTGTTCATTAGTGGAAAGTCCCTCTGAGAACAAATCGTATTCTGCTGAAGAAAGGCTCAAGTCAGTCGGACTGAGTGAGGTTGACATAAGCTTTAATGATGTGTCTGGACAGTGTAAAGACAAACTGACTGAACTGGTTGTGCGCTATAGTGATATCTTTTCACGCCATCATCTAGATTGCGGAGAGGCAAAGGGGTTCGTCCACCGTATACACCTCTCAGACAACAGGCCGTTCCGCCTACCATTCAGACGTGTGCCTCCCAGTCAATATCAGAAGCTGCGCCAAGTACTGAGTGAGATGGAGGAGAAAGAGATTATCAGGAAGTCCACCAGTGAGTATGCATCTCCATTAGTTCTAGTATGGAAGAAGAATGGGGATCTTCGTGTCTGTACCGATTTCCGCTGGTTAAACAAGCGTACTCTTAAGGATGCCCACCCTCTCCCTCACCAGGCAGACTGCTTAGCGGCACTTGGGGGAAACTCACTTTTCAGTACAATGGACTTGACCTCTGGGTTCTACAACATGCCGTTGCACGAAGATGACAAAAAGTACTCTGCCTTCACCACTCCAACAGGCTTGTATGAGTACAATCGTTTGCCCCAAGGCCTCTGCAACAGCCCTGGAAGTTTTATGCGCATGATGACTAGCATTTTTGGGGATCAAAACTATCTGAGTCTGCTTTGCTACTTAGATGATTTGCTTGTCTTCGCTCCAGATGAGGAGACTGCTCTGCAACGCTTGGAGATGGTGTTTAGCAGACTGCGCAACCACAACTTGAAACTGGCCCCCAAGAAGTGCTTTTTCCTGCGCAAGTCTGTAAAATTCCTTGGCCACATAGTTGATGAATCAGGTGTGTCAACTGACCCTAGTAAGATTGAGGGCATCATGAAGATGGCGAGTGCTGACCTCATGGAAGCGGATGGCGTGACGCCCTCAGCAAAACGGGTCAGGTCTTTCCTGGGAATGATCAATTATTACCAACACTTTGTACCCAATTACTCTGCCATTGCCAAACCCCTCTTCTCTCTGTTGTCAGGACAGAAACGTAAAAGTAAAGATAAACAGAAACATAAACAAAGATCACAAAGCAGGAAGTTAAGTGCATCTGACTGGACCCCCGACATGGAACAGGCTTTCCAGAAGCTGAGATCGTCACTGGCTGACACAGTTGTATTGGCCCACCCTGACTTTACCCGTCCTTTCATGTTGTCTGTCGATGCATCCCTTGACGGCATTGGCGCCGTCTTGTCACAGATCAGGGAGGGAGAAACCAGGGCAAGGCCCATTGCATTTGCCAGCAAGTCACTCTCTCAGTCTCAGAAAAATTACCCAGCACACCGTTTAGAATTTTTAGCCTTAAAATGGGCCATTTGCGAAAAGTTCAGCCATTGGTTGAAAGGCCATACATTCACGGTGTGGACAGACAACAATCCGTTGACTCACATCATGACAAAGCCAAAGTTGGATTGCTGTGAGCAACGCTGGGTGGCCAAGTTAGCCGGCTACAACTTCGATATCAAGTACGTTCCAGGTCCACAGAATGTTGTTGCAGATGCTCTAAGCCGTGTGCCCTTTGTGAAGCAGAGAGTCGGTCTCAGACTTGTTCAAGAGCCTTTCAGAAGTCTTCTTTCTGAGGTCCAGGGTGTGACAAGTGATTCTGTTCAGGACACCTTCCGCTGCTCTGCTGCCCGTGATGGGGACCCACAACCAGACAGTTCTGAGAGTATGCCCGCTGCTCTACAGGTCTACACTCAGTCCATTGGAAGGGATGAGATATCTGCTGTTCTGCAGTCACACAACGAGTGGGAGACTGGAGCAAGAACCCGTGCCGTTGCTGCTCTGCACCATGTGCCACAGCTGATCCCAGGAGGTCAAGATTCACTCCCTGCCTATACAGAGAAGGAACTACGTGATGAACAGCTCAAAGACAGACCCCTTTCTCGAGTCTTGTATTATGTAGAAAGACGTCGTAGACCCTCGAGGAGAGAACGAGCTAGAGAATCAGTCACAGCTTTAAGATACCTGAAGCACTGGGAGAAGCTTGTTTTGAACAATGGAATACTCTTCAGAGTTTCAAGAGACCTGTCTAACAAGACTAAACGTCATCAATACGTGGTTCCTGAGTCACTTAAAGCTGCTGTCCTCAGGGGTATCCACGACGATGCTGGTCACCAGGGCCAATTCAGAAGTCTCGGGCTGGCTAGGCAGAGATTCTTTTGGCTCAGTCTCGACAGAGAGGTGAGGGACTATGTCCGCAGCTGCAAGCGTTGCATTGTCAGCAAGGCAGCCGAACCTGCTGACAGGGCGCCCCTGGAGAGCATCACGTCCACCAGGCCACTCCAGCTCGTTTGCATTGATTTTTGGTCGGCTGAAGATGCAAGCAACAAGTCGGTCGATGTACTGGTGTTGACCGACCATTTTACAAGAATGGCCCAGGCGTTCCTCTGCAAAGACCAGTCAGCCAAGCAGGTGGCCAGAATTCTCTGGGACAAGTTCTTCTGTGTGTACGGGTTCCCAGAGCGTATCCATAGCGACCAAGGGGCCAGCTTTGAGAGTCAGCTGATCAGTGAGCTGCTCAGAGTGTCTGGTATAAGGAAATCACATACCACCCCTTATCATCCTATGGGCAATGGAAGCGTGGAACGTTTTAACAGGACTCTAGGCAACATGATCCGTGCACTGACTCCTGTCACGAAAGCCAACTGGCCAAGGCGTCTTCAGACGTTGACATTCATGTACAACAGCACGGTTCATGAGACAACAGGATATGCTCCTTTCTTTTTGATGTTCGGACGGACTCCTCGTCTACCAGTTGATGTGCTTTTCCGCACTGTCCTGAATGATTCAGCTGTGGTCAGTTATGACAAGTATGTGGTGTCCCTTACAAAAGATCTAAAGGATGCCATGCTGATAGCCCAGGCACACGTCACAAAAGAACAGCACCGTCACATTGAGCTCTACAACAAGAGAGCAAAAGGGCCCACCATCGATGTTGGTGACCGTGTGTTGGTAGCCAACAAGAGGGAGAGAGGAAAGAGAAAGGTTGCTGATCGCTGGGAATCAACTGTGTATACCGTGGTGGGTAGGAACACTGAAACGCACACTTACAAGATACAGGACACGGTCACTAGACGGGAAAGAGTGGTCCACCGAAACCTCTTGATGTTGGTGAATTTCCTGCCTGTAGACGACACAAGTGTGTTCTCTGACCCAGGTTCATCCCTGCCTTCCGTTCAAGTGTCCAAGTCAAGCGACGACTCTGCCTCAGTTAATGGACAAGACTCCTTGCCGGATGGTATGGATGGAGACCGTGATGGTCGGGTTCCTAGCTCAGGATCTGAGCGAACGCAGAGGAAGACTGGTCAAGAGCCTGTGGATGCTGAGGGAAGAACTGTCGAGTGGGTCGTTCAATCACCATTCCCCGAACCATCTGAAGTTGAGTCAGTTGGAAATGGAGGAACAGAACCAGCCCCCCTTATCCCTCAGAACAATCCAGAGATGTCTGAAGGCCCCACAGACCATTCTGTCACCTCTGGCCCAAGACTAGTGACCGACACTGACGTTAGTACAGATGTTGTTAGACACACAGATGGACAGTCAGATAGTTGTGACTCAGACATGCTCACACCTACACAGACTGATGAACGGACTGTTGTGACACAGACAGACAATGCTACCGACACACATAGTATTGACACTTTAGCTACTGTCTCACAGTCTCAAAATCCCAGTTTATCCACACAGGTGAGATCTAGGTTTGGCCGCATTATCAAGCCAGTTGACAGACTGATCCAAACTATGTCAAGACAAGACATCGTTCACACACATCCATCCATGCAGACTGTTTGCAGGTTAGTCTTTCAGGTATTTCATGACTAGTCAGTGTCGTTTGAAGTCATGTTCAAACACATTTAGTAATGTGATGTAGTCCAAGTCTGGATAGTTTTGAGGAGATTGGCTTGGCTATTGACTTTAAGTACACTGTAAATGGGTCTTGTGGGGTGTATAAGGCACCCTGCTGCCAGTGGTTGGTTGGAGAGTTTATGCGCTCTTCCTCCACTTCATCCGTCTTGGATACCTTCGTGGTTGGCTGTCCTGTAATTGGTGACCCTTTGACTAGTGTTGACAGGGAATGTACTGGTTTCCCTTTGGAAATGCTTTGCGGTCGCTGATTGTATTTGGCGAATTTCAGAGGGGGTGGGTGTAACGGAGTTATAAATGCAAATAGATTAAATGTAAATAGAGTTTGAGTTTCGCCATAAATAAGCGTGTTTTATTACTGTTGGTGTTTTGGAGCCACCTTTGGGGATGTGACGTACTGCAGGTCTGCAAGTTATTATATTCATATGTCGTTGTCATAATCAGACAGAAGAAATATGCCTGTCAGCGGTAGGTCCATAACGAAAAATGACCATCACAATTTGTAAATTTTTAGATAGCTAGATGCAATAAATGTCGAGAAGTTCGACATGTAATTTGTATTTTCTATAATAAGTATGTAATGTGATGGTTTGTAATGTAAGTTTGTTAATGGGCAGAAAGTTTGATTATATAATATTTCTTGAACACGAGGTTCATTGTTCACACGGAGAT
>NC_137914.1:2411961-2414461 GCF_963457725.1 Sprattus sprattus
ACACAGAGGTTTGCAGGGTCACACCTTCAAGGACGTATACTAAGTACACAGAGCTTTGCAGGGTCTCAGGCACACACTGCCTTAATGGGACTCATGGAAGAACCGGCAAGGACAAACACACACACACACATGGCCTGTCACTGGGGGTCTTTGCAGAGACACTGCTGTGTGTGTGTGTGTGTGTGTGTGGGGGGGGGTTTGCAGAGGCACTGTGGGAGAGATGGAGTCCTCTGGAAGTGTTCTCTGTGCTGCAGCGATGGTTTCGTATTGATGTAATCCCCCATATGTGCTTGTGATATGCAAACATATGGGTTACATTAGATGTATTTAGGTATCTGCACTGCACAGCATTCTGTTTCCATCCCTATGTGTGTGTGTGTGTGTGTGTGTGTGTGTGTGTGTGTGTATCTGTGTGTGTGTGTGTGTGTGTGTGTGTGTGCATGTGTTTCTCTCTCATGTGTATGCTGTGATAACTGCATGTGCTATATGTTTGAATATGTGTGTCCGTGTGTGTCCGTGTGTGTCCGTGTGTCCGTGTGTGTGTGTGTGTGTATGTGTGTGTGTGTGTGTGTGTGTGTGTGTGTGTGTGTGTGAGCGTGTTCCTGGGCACTTTCCAACATTCCAGTGGTCATACATCAGATACATTACATATGAAGTGTGTGTGTGGTCATTCAGGAGCAACTGCACCTGCTTGCTGCTCTGCAGGACTGTTTGTCTGTCTGTGTGTGTGTGTGTGTGTGTGTGTGTGTGTGTGTGTGTGTGTGTGTGTGTGTGTGTGTGTGTGTGTGTGTGTGTGTGTGTGTGTCTGTGTGGACTCATCCTGCAATCTTAGAAATGTCCGGATCAGGTTTCTTTCATCTGTTCGTCTCTCTCTTTCTTTCTCTCATTCTGTGTCTCTGCTCTTTCTCTTATTCTCTTATTGCCTGTCTGTCTCTCTCATTCTATCTCTGTCTGTCTGTCTGTCTGTCTCTGTCTGTCTGTTTCTCTCTCTCTCTATTACTAGCTGAACAGTCTCATCTGTCCTCATGCCATGACCTTCATTACTAACTGACCAGTCTCATACCTACAGTAGCTGACCAGTCTCCTACCTAGCTGACCAGTCTCATACCTAGCTGACCAGTCTCATACCTACAGTAGCTGACCAGTCTCATTACTAGCTGACCAGTCTCATTACTAGCTGACCAGTCTCATTACTAGCTGACCAGTCTCATTACTAGCTGACCAGTCTCATTACTAGCTGACCAGTCTCATACCTACAGTAGCTGACCAGTCTCATACCTAGCTGACCAGTCTCATACCTAGCTGACCAGTCTCCTACCTACAGTAGCTGACCAGTCTCATACCTAGCTGACCAGTCTCATACCTAGCTGACCAGTCTCATTACTAGCTGACCAGTCTCATACCTAGCTGACCAGTCTCATACCTAGCTGACCAGTCTCATTACTAGCTGACCAGTCTCATTACTAGCTGACCAGTCTCCTATCTACAGTAGCTGACCAGTCTCCTATCTACAGTAGCTGACCAGTCTCATACCTAGCTGACCAGTCTCCTACCTAGCTGACCAGTCTCCTACCTAGCTGACCAGTCTCATGACTAGCTGACCAGTCTCATGACTAGCTGACCAGTCTCATACCTAGCTGACCAGTCTCATACCTAGCTGACCAGTCTCATACCTAGCTGACCAGTCTCATACCTAGCTGACCAGTCTCATACCTAGCTGACCAGTCTCATACCTAGCTGACCAGTCTCATACCTACAGTAGCTGACCAGTCTCATTACTAGCTGACCAGTCTCATACCTAGCTGACCAGTCTCATACCTACAGTAGCTGACCAGTCTCATACCTAGCTGACCAGTCTCATGACTAGCTGACCAGTCTCCTGACTAGCTGACCAGTCTCATACGTAGCTGACCAGTCTCATACCTAGCTGACCAGTCTCATGACTAGCTGACCAGTCTCATACCTAGCTGACCAGTCTCATACCTAGCTGACCAGTCTCATACCTACAGTAGCTGACCAGTCTCATACCTAGCTGACCAGTCTCATGACTAGCTGACCAGTCTCCTGACTAGCTGACCAGTCTCATACGTAGCTGACCAGTCTCATACCTAGCTGACCAGTCTCATGACTAGCTGACCGGTCTCATGACTAGCTGACCAGTCTCATACCTAGCTGACCAGTCTCATACCTAGCTGACCAGTCTCATACCTAGCTGACCAGTCTCATACCTAGCTGACCAGTCTCATGACTAGCTGACCAGTCTCATACCTAGCTGACCAGTCTCATACCTAGCTGACCAGTCTCCTACCTAGCTGACCAGTCTTCTACCTACAGTAGCTGGCCAGTCTCATACCTAGCTGACCAGTCTCATGACTAGCTGACCAGTCTCATACCTATTGTGTATTGTCTATGAATAATATGTAAACTGTTTGAATACAGTATTTACTGTTAGAGAGTCACCAACAGCCAGAACCACATTCCTTGTGTGTTACAGTAGTGT
>NC_137914.1:2419461-2424461 GCF_963457725.1 Sprattus sprattus
GGCTACATACAGGCTTACAGTCAGTGGTGTAGTGGTCCCTGGAGAAGTGGGAATACTCTTAATTTTGCTATTTTTTTAAGCAGCCCATACAGCAGAGGATAAACGCCTTGTTTTGAGAAGTGGGTACACTCAATGCTGACTGAAAAATAAGTGGGTATACTCCGTATACCTGCGTATACCCTGGACTACACCACTGCATACAGTCAGGTGTCCAGACATGATTCTGCAATGTCATACCTCCATCTAGTGGCCGATGGTTGAACCTTGCATAAGAAATATGGGGACAGATGGCAGCCTAGGAAAGCCGCCCCAATCTCCCAATCCGAGATGCCAGCCTACCTCATCAAAAATACTGCACACACACACAAACACACACACACACACACACACACACGCACACACACACACACACACACACACACACACACACACACACACACACAGATAGAGAGAGGGAGTCTGTATGTAACGACACTACGGTATTAGCTTGTATTTCTGATTTTCATGTTTAATATGTAGTGTATTTTATTACAGTGCATGAAATGCCCTGTATTGTTATTCCTAGGCTTCTTCTTCTTCCAATTCTTCTTCTTATTCTTGTTACCTTTTTCTGCGATTAATTCAGCCCGAACCGCTTAACGTAGAAACTTCATTCAAACTTTGTCGCGTAGGTCTTGTAAACGACGCTATGTATATTTCACTTTTCTAAACTTTATACTTTTTAAGATATTAAAGAAAAACTAATATAAATGTCTCCTATTGACTTACATTGGGCCATTATGACATCATAATAGGGTCTTTATGCTGGCTTGCACCTGTGCTTTACTGACACCTGCGTCAAATCCAAGGAACCTCTTCTCTCTGTCCCTCTCAATTTAACTGTAACTAGGAACATTAAGACACCATCCATTCTCTATTTTTTTTTCTCTCCATCTCATCATCTTTCTCTCTCAGTCTACTTTCTCTCACACTCAATCTCTCTTCTTCATTCCATTTTTATCTCCTTTTTTCAATATTTTCACTCTCTCTTTATCTCTTCATCCAGAGCCACTCTTGTTCACTCTTCTTTCCTTCTTCCACTCTTCTTTCCTTTCTTCTTCCATTTTTCTTTCCTTCTTCCACTCTTCTTGCCTTTCTTTTTTCCTTCATCCACTCTTCTTTCCTTCTTCCACTTTTCTTTCCTTTCTTCACTCTTCTTTCCTTCTTACACTCTTCTTTCCTTTCTTCTTTCCTTCTTTCACTCTTCTTTCTTTTCTTATTTCCTTCTTCCACTCTTCTTTCCTTCCTTCACTCTTCTTTCCTTTCTTCTTTCATTATTTCACTCTTCTTTCTTTTCTTCTTTCCTTCTTACACTCTTCTTTCCTTTCTTCACTCTCCTTTCTTTTCTTCTTTCCTTCTTTCACTCTTCTTTCCTTTCTTCTTTCCTTCTTCCACTCTTCTCTCCTTTCTGCCCTCTTCATTCCTTTTGTCTTTCCTTCTTCCACTCTTCTTTCCTTTCTTCTTTCCTTCTTTCACTCTTCTTTCCTTTCTTCTTTCCTTCTTCCACTCTTCTCTCCTTTCTGCCCTCTTCATTCCTTTTGTCTTTCCTTCTTCCACTCTTCTTTCCTTTCTTCTTTCCTTCTTCCACTCTTCTTTCCTTTCTTCTTTCCTTCTTTCACTCTTCTTTCTTTTCTTCTTCCTGTCTTAACCTTTGCATTTCATGCACTGGTATTTCCTTCAGGAAATGGATTTTCTAGTTGATTATTTTTATATCATAAACTGTATTTGATATATTCCATTTTATATTTGGATATATTAATTATATGTGTAATACATGGTGTATCTTTTTTATTATTACATATTGTATTTTATTTAATAATGATTTAATAACTCATTTCAATAATATGTCCTACTGTGGTTAGCAGAACAGGAGCACCAGAAGGGGCTTTGCTTTCCCCTGTTCTGTACTGTACACTTTCAGCACATATCAGATATTGCCACATGCACACACACACACACACACACAGACACACAAAGACACACACACACACACACACACACACACACACACACACACACACACACACACACAGTCACCCACTGCACAGCAACGCACTGAACTAAACAGGGGCAGGGGGAGCTGGGGGAGAGGGACTGATGCTCACACACACACACACACACACACACACACACACACACACACACACACACACACACACACACACACACACACACACCACACACACACACACACACACACACACACACACACACACACACACACACACACACACACTCACTTATGCACAGCTCTCTGTTTTTGATTTATTTCATTGGATATATCAGCCCTGTTTACTATGTACTTCAAGTCACTTTATTCATTGCGCAATCATTCTGGCACTGTGGAACGATTTATCTACCGCACGTGCAATCTCGACATAAACAGGACCTTGTAGTTTAAAGTCTTTAGTTATTTATGTTTATGTATAGTACAGTTACTTTATACAGGCAATTTTTTGATGTGTATAATGCTTAATTTGTATTGAGTGTATTTCACTGTGTTGTATTAAGCTACTGGCTGATAACATTTAATTCGGGATCTATTGCTTTAACTTAAAAATGTAATACAAAAAAATCTCTCCGACCTAAATGAGAACAGTGATCTGATCATGTGGTGTCGTTAGTGGCCACAAGTCGTAGCCTAGGTATGAAGTCCCTCCCCAACTACAAACCAAAACAAATCCTTCCTCAACACACGTGGCTCTGTGTATCAATTTAACGAATCGCAGCTTTCACTTCTGATCGTCAGTGTACGTGGCTCGCAAGATAGTTTTACTAAGGACAAGAATGATGCGGAGGCTTTGGACTGTTTTTCAGAAATCAACCATATGCATCCGCAGAAAGCTACATTTACACGCGGGTATTTTAACAAGGATAACACAACGAGCACGTGCGAATTTATGATTTCCCAAAACATTTCAGATTTGCCGCCACGCGCATCATTCTGTGGTAGTAGCCTACGCCTACGTTGTAGAGAGCAGATCCCTCTTAACGTGTAGTCTACTGTTTAATTCCCACTTTGTGAATAGCGATGTCGTTTTAAACTTGAATTTATCATTTAGAGAAATAACTTTATGGTCGATATTATTCTGGTCGAACTAGGACTGAAAGCGGAAGTGCACGACGAGAGAGTTCTGTCTACGAACTGTAGGGGGAGAGCGAGAAAGAGAAATGGCGCCCCAATATTACTCTCGGTAAGAGAGTCGGACGCGAACACTGACAGAACCAAGAGCAGCAGAAACGAAGAGAACCATGGTGAACACAAGAAAGAGCAACAGAGCCCAACCATGCAGTCCGTTCATCTCATCCAGGACGAGGTCGTCTGTCGGGAACAACCCCAGCTTGGAAGAACACAACCATGTAAGAGCCGGTTTCTTTTCTTCAGTGGCCGGTTAGCCCGCTAGCTTGTTAGCTGGAATAGAGCTCATGTTTGGCCTGAGGATTGGTGTCTCACTGGTACCTCTTTTGTTCTTGAGTACCGGCAGGGGATGACACTTGTCGAAAGTAGCACACACACGAGCAGCGCTACAGGTCTCGTAGTTGCCTGACATATTTGTTGCACTCTCGGACTGCACATTTTGCACAGCTAGGTTAGCTTTCTTGCTAACGAGCTAGTTTATTGAACACATAGCTAACCCAAGTTCTTTGTGTTGTTTCTTGTTGGCCGGTGAGAGAAGCTAGCCGCAATGCTAACTCGGTAGCTCACCTCTGTTCGGTATGAACACGCAACTGACAGCGACGAGTCGTGAACAAAAGAACGTCCATACTAAGAATTGCTTAAAGTTCTGTGCATTGTTAGTGTCACCTCAAGCTTCAAAACACTAATGAATCCCGTGCAGGTCAGTGGGGGAAGGGAGTTCAACAGCGATATACCCCTTGTGGCTCAAACAGACATTGTGCCTCATATAGGAAGTTGTACTCGGTAAACTTTTTTTGTTGTTGTGGAAAAATAAATCCGTTTTGCCACTTGTCTTTGCAACATGTCCGGTTCCTTTGTCAAGCATTGTTTTGAGCATATGTAACATGTTTGTTTTGTTCTTTGAAAGAGGTCCATCGCCACATATGTATAATGTTGTTGATTATAGTATAATACACTCATTGACTGCCAGTTGACCACCACATGCATATGTTTTGAGTAACAAAGCAGTACTTCTGACGACTCGGAACAGCAAAAATCTATTTTATGCGACATCGACTTGATGCAAATATAACGTAACCTTAAATATTAGTCGGTTTCATGAAGCGAAATGTCCTTTTTTTTCTTGCACGTAGGGCATATCCTTAGTTGGCGACATCACTTGTAAACAAAAGATAATCATCTGTCATAACACTGCCTAGCCTACTACTAAAACCAAGTTCATAGCAATGTTAAATATGTGCAGGTGTAGCGAATTAATTGCAGTTAAAGCTTCACATGCATTGATGTTTGATGTCTTTTTAATTAACGTTTACGCTACAGGGCTAATAAGGTCTAGTAAAAGGCACAATTGCAAAGCCTAGTGATTAGAGTTAGTTATGCAGGGGAGAGGGAATTACAAAGAGGTAGGTATAAAGAGAAACTGAAGCAGGTAGGTGTAGGCAGGGGCGCAGATAGCAGCCACCACTCTCCCTACATAAGGCGCCACCACTCTCCCTACATAAGGCGACAATCATCAGTAAATAACGTTAAAAAAACGTTAGCGTCCCCCCCCAGTTCAAAAATCCCATCTGCACCGCTGGGTGTAGGACCGAAAGCAGCATCTGGGCTGAAATATGTGTGAGGATGCAGCAGTGTGCCAGTGAATGGTTCTGAACTAGTAAGGTATGTTTGTGGGCTTTGCAGTGCAAGGTTGAACTTTGTGGTGAAGTGTGTGTCCGTGTGTGTAGTTTCTGAAGATGTGTTTGTGTCATCTGAACACAGTGTGTCTTTATGTGTCTACACGAGTCTCTTAATTGCATTTCTGTTCAATGAAGTCTTTTTT
>NC_137914.1:2429461-2446961 GCF_963457725.1 Sprattus sprattus
TGTGTGTGTGTGTGTGTGTGTGAATTGTATTTGTAAACTGTGTTTTTTGTGTGTGTGTTGTGCAGAAGGAGGCCAGTAGTGATGGTGTGTGTGTGTGTATGTAAATTGTATTTGTAAACTATGTTTGTGTGTGTGTGTGTGTTGTGCAGAAGGAGGCCAGTAGTGATGGTGTGTGTGTGTGTGTGTGTGTGTGTGTGTGTGAATTGTATTTGTAAACTATGTGTGTGTGTGTGTGTTTGTGTGTGTGTGTGTGTTGTGCAGAAGGAGGCCAGTAGTGATGTGAGCAGCCCCTGCAGCCCTCGCCAGTCCCCCCCCTCTAAGCGGACGCGGCGGCAGGCACGCACCCCCAGCTCCAGCGACACGTCCCCCAGCCCCCAGAGCAAAGAGCAGAGGGTCAGCTGGCACGTGCCACACTACTGCACCAGGTGAGGACACACACACACACACACACACACACACACACACACACACACACACCACAGCACCAGCAAGACGTCACACAGTAACTTTAAGGAACGCTTAAGACACGAAACATGGGAATACATGCCCATCTCTTGTAAGGTGACCATGTAGACTAAATGGACTGTTACAAGTACAACACACACTCACACACACACACACACACTGTGCGGTTGGAGCCAGATGTGTTGTTTTGGTGTTTTTCTCCTTGGGGAACTTGCAGCACAGATGGTGAATACATTAATCAGATTGTCTCCAGTTGATGGACGACATTCTTTAAGCAAGTCCATAAACCAGACTGCATTTTCACGTTTAGCGTGTACAAGGTGTGACCAAAAAGCTTCAACAATCCGTACACTTTGCATCAGGACTATTGCAATACTCATTCGAAGGGTCTCATTCCATGGGGGGAGAGGATGCAAAATAAGCCCTATCCTGGGTTCGTTCTCCTGAGGGGGTTACCCCCCTCCAACCTCACCCCTCCAGGCCTCCCAGCACTTGCCCTGGATGACCTGTGGCATGCCATAGTAGTATACCGACATTGACGTTTAGATAATTAGGTAGTGCGCTTCTTGCAATTCAGACGCTGAGATATGCGTGGAACATCTTTACAAGGTGTACCTTGAGGTGTATCTAGGGTTAGTTGTTGTGTGACACCGTGTTGACATGTGTCCTTACCCATCGTAAGTATGTAGTATGTAGTATGTAAGTAAAAAAAATAAAGTAAATTAAAATAAAGAGATACAAGAATGAAAAATATACACAACTTAAAAACCCACCCACGCTCCCATCCCATGTTTGTCCACCTTTCTCTATCAATATATCGAATCAATTATTTGTCATTTTAATATTGTTTTCTTGTGTCTCCAGGTTGTCCTCAGGTGCTATTCAAAATGGACACAGTAAGTTTTCTTACCTTTTTCTTTTTTTCACTTAGCATCATTCCAAGTTCCTGGAATTCCAATCATAAGTTCCTGTATGTGTAATAGACTCTGGTCTCCATGCCAGTAAGTTCCTGTGTGTATTTAAGTGGCCCATGTGTAACACTTTGCATTGCACTTTTCAGTGTATTTCTCCCAGTGAATCTTCCCAGATAATACAGTTTAGAGAATGAAAAATTACCACCTACAATATAGGATTACTGAGTAATCCAGTTGACTGTACTGATTGTAGCTTAATTAATTAATTTGATCTTATTGCAAAGATCTGAAACCCTTCTTTGGTTTGCTTTCTGATAAGTGAACCTAGCCTGAAGTCTTTGATCTTTTTGCTTACTAAATAGATTTGTAGCTCCACCCCTTTGTTTTTTTGATTGGGTAAATGTGTAGCCTTGCCTTTTCAATGTTGTTGCTGATTGGATGGCCCACCTCTTTGGGTTTCTTGCTGATTGGATAACTCTAAAACCTCACCTTTTTATTTGCGGAATGGATAGATGTGTAGCTCCACCTCTTTGTTTATTGTTGGCTGGCTCTGAAGCCCCGCCTCTTTTGTTTGGATTCCAGCGCGTATGAGCCAACGGGAGCGGGGGGGCGGCGACGGGGGCGACTCCCGACTGAACGGCCATGTAGAGCTGAAGAGAAGCTGCCGCACCAGGAAGAGCCAGTTTCAGCACCTCAACCAAAGCCTGCTGTTCGATCAGCTCATCAACAGGTAGCACACACACACACGCACGCACGCACGCACGCATGTACACACACACACACACACACACACACACACACACACACACACACACATACGTTCATACAGTGCTTGCTTGTAGTTGTCCATCGAGGGCGATGGTGACGTCCACTTCTGACTTTCAACGACGAGTTTTCTGCATCCACAGGTCTTGTTGCAGGTGGGACATGCGTATGTAGTAGTGGTGGTACTGGCAACCTTTGTTGTTTTTCTTTTATGCCTTCTTTCTTGCCTTTCCTGTCTCCTGGCTGTCCTGTCCTCCTCCAGTGCTTTGGTCTAGTCTTGGCACATCTGATGCCAGGTGTTACGCTCAGCAGCCAAGCACTCCAGGTCCCCAGATCTGATTTCACACTTCTTTAGCACTGTTTTTATTTGGTCTTTATAGCGCTTCTTCTGCCCTCCAGCAGAGCGTTGGCCTTGGGCGAGCTGGCCACAGAGCACTTTGTGAGGAAGCCGGTTTAGGGGCATCCAGCGGGTGGCTCAGGTGCTTGCACTTCCGCCTCACAGCAAGAAGGTCATGGGTTCGATTCCCACATGGGGCGCTGTTGGCTCTGGGGGGCAGGTCCTCCCCAGACCTTCAGTGGTCAGGTGGGCTATCTCCCGGGCCTTCCTGTGTGGAGTTTGCATGTTCTCACAAGGGTTTCCTCCGTATAGAACCCAAACACCAAAACATGCAAAAGAACAGAAAGATCTCCTCCGTCCCTGACCAGGATTGGACTGAACACTTGGCGTGGTCCCCGGGCGCCGTAAAAAGGCTGCCCACTGCTGGAGACAGCGGATGTGAAAATGCTCCAGGGACTTCACATGGCGGCTGTAAGTGACCCAGGCTTCACAACTGTAGAGGAGGATGGTGATGCAAACAGCTTGATATACAGAGATTTTTTTGTATGGAGATATAGGTTCTTGTTTTGAAAGACCAACCGCCTGAGTCTCCCAAAGGCAGCTGATGCTTGTTTGAGTCTGTTCTGGACCTCATTGTCGATGTTATTGTCGTCAGAGATGATGCTCCCCAGGTATTTGAATTATGGTACTGCAGACAGATGCTTATGTGTTACTGCTTCAGTGTTGCTGAAGATGGGTGACGTGGATGGGATGTTGGTGCTCCACTGGCAGACTACCTCTGTTTTGGTGATGTTGATGGTCAGCCCCATCCTGCTGTTAGCCTCCACAGCTGCGGCCAGGACAGCCTGGAGGTCTTGTGGCGCGTGAGCCACAAGAGCGCAGTCATCTGCATACTGCAGCCCAAGGACCCTCACTCTGTGCAGCTTGGTGGTTGCTTGCTTCATCTCTATCAGCGAAAGACTGGATTTTCTGTGCCTTCTCTGTCCATCACTTGTTTTGCATTGTCCGTAGGGTCCTTTGCACTTCACACCTCGCCCTCTGCCATTGCTGTCTGGTGGTACGCGCGCACACACACACACACACACACACACACCTCAACCAGAGCCTGCTGTGTAAAAACACACTCTGTCTGGCGGTGCAGTATGTTAAGCTCCTGGCAACTAGCTGGCGTTTGCTATCGCTAGCTAGGATAGCTCAGTGTGCAATTTTACAAACAGTAACATTAGCATTTTGACGGTAACATTAACATTTTGATTTTAACATTAACACATTTGTTGGAGAGACTAGTTATGTACTTCTGATGGTAATAATACTAGTTGCCATGAGCCATAACTGTTAGGGGATGTTCTCTCTACTAACTAGGTAGTTTTCAGGGTACCCTGGTGTGCTTTGTGCATGGCGCCGCTCAGTGAGTTACGGATGGTGTCTGTCTGATTTATTGTCAAACCAGTCCTGGTGGTGTTTGGTCTTCTAGCCGATTGAGTGGGCTGCTGCTTCATGAAGGGCTGAGCTGATAGTGGTCCACTGCTGGTCTGTGTCATTCCCTCCACTCAAGATGAGTGCAAGCTCTTCACGTTTTTCAGCCAGGGAGCATCGAAACTCAGTTCTTGTGCTGGTATCTTCCAGATGGGCACAGTCTAAGCGTCTCCCACTGGCCCCATGTTTCCGCACGCACACACACACACCGCATGGGGGTAGGGGTACGCTCATACCCCTACTTGGGGGGTACGCTCATGTGGACTTTGGCCAAATATCATCCGGTGGTCTGTCAAGCATTCTGCACCTCTCATGGCCCGGCACATGAGAACGTCTTTGATGTCGTCACAACGTCTCACGATGACAGTCAATCAGGTGCCAATGTTTAGAGCGTTGGTGCCTCCATGATGTTTTGTATTTGGTCTGGAAGATGGTGTTTGTTATGGCCAGGTTGGGCTCAGAGCAGAGAGGAAGTAATCTCATGCCATTTGAGTTGGCCTGAACAATACCATGCCTGCCAAGCACTCCTTTCCATATCCTGCACACACACACACACACACACACACACACACACACACACACACACACACACACACACACCTCAACCAAAGCCTGCTGGCCAACCAGCTCATCAACAGGTAGCACACACCAGACACACGCACACGTGTGCACACACTCGCCGCGCTCACACGCACACAAGCACACACACACCCGCACACACACACACACACACACGCACGCACGCACAAAAACACCTCAACCACAGCCTGCTGTGTAAAAAGGGAACACACACACACACGCGCACACACGCACGCGCTCACACAAAAACACCTCAACCAGAGCCTGCTGTGTAAAAAGGTAACACACCCACACACACACACACACACACACACACACACAGAAAAACACCTCAACCAGAGCCTGCTGTGTAAAGTCAACACACACACACACACACACACAAACACACATCAACCAGTCCCTGCTGTGTAAAGTCAACACACACACAAACACATCAACCAGAGCCTGCTGTGTAAAAAGTGACAACACACACACACACACACACACTCTCAAACACATCAACAAGTCCCTGCTGTGTAAAGTCAACACACACACACAAACACAAACACATCAACCAGAGCCTGCTATTCAAACAGGTAACACAGACACACAAACAGAGTGCTATGAGAAGGACCTGAACGTGTAACCATAGCAATGGGAGGCAGTCAGGTGTTTCCCACAGGTCTGATACATGTGCTGGCCGGCAATATTTTGATTTATTGAATATTTGTTTTCATTTCACATAATTTATTAAACAGACCCCCCTACCTGCCCACAGGGGAAGAGTTAGACAAAGTAAAAACGTAAAGAATAAAACACACTCTCACACACACACACAGTTTGTCAGAACACGTGGGGCCCTAATGCCATTGCTGGGCAGTGAGCAAAGCAGCAAGCCCAATGCATTGTGCACAAACTAAAGCCATCGTGTGGTGTGTGTGTCTGTGTGTGGGAGCCATGTTTGCGTGTGGTGTGTGTGTCTGTGTGTGGGAGCCATGTTTGCGTGTGGTGTGTGTGTCTGTGTGTGGGAGCCATGTTTGCGTGTGGTGTGTGTGTCTGTGTGTGGGAGCCATGTTTGCGCTTAGGGCCTTGCGCATGGAATTAAATTGGCACAATGATGATGCCAAGATATTAAATGAGCTTTAGTGCGTGCGGATGGTGTTTTTCTCTCAGGCTGTTGATGTACCTGGGTGGTCTGCCCCAGTAGTGTCTTTGTGTGTGTGTGTGTGTGTGTGTGGGGAGAAACACTGCAGTCATGCCAGCAAGGAGGCTAATATTGTGCTTACACCAGTCAAGTGATACAAATAGACAGCAAATGTCCTTTGTACTAAAGTACTTCCTTCCCATGCAGTATAATTATCACGTGAAGCGTAACTCTGCAGTGTTTATAAAGCTAAACTGTGCAGTGTTTATAAAGCTAAACTCTGCAGTGTTTATAAAGCTAAACTCTGCAGTAGGGCTGTCAACGAATATTCGAAGTTCGAATATTCGTTCGAATGGTATCCAAAAACGCGAATTCGAACGTGAAAATTAATATTCGAATGTGAAAAAACACTCCCGCGGTACAAGCGCCTCTATCTGCTTTGTGAATGAGCCTCTGTCTGTTCGCAATGTCCCTCATGTAATGTTTAGTACTGATCTTATCAGGACTCTTATTGTGAAATGATGCGTGAACCGGAAACTAGTGTAACGTACCTGAGAGTGGAAGACGGTTGATTTAATAAAGACTCCTGAACTTGCAGTATATGTGTAATACTTTCTATGATAAAGTACAAGTCAATACATGGTGTCAGAAGTGGGATAATATTTGAATGTGAAAAAACACTCCCGCGGTACAAGCGCCTATCTGCTTTGTGAATGAGCCTCTGTCTGTTCGCGATGTCCCTCGTTTTAAAGTAAGGAAGCAGTGCTGCTTGCGATGATCGTTCTTATAGCCTAATGTTTTTTTTTCCATTGAGAATAACCCAGCAGTTTAGCCACGGTTGCACTACATTACAAAATCATATAGCCTACGTTCATCATTTTTGTTCCTGGCGATTTCAATTGGTTGTCTGTGCAAGACAACAGACATTTATTCTTTCTTATTCACAACTGTTCTGAGCTGGACTTACACAGGCTATGCCATTCAATAAGCATCCGAAGTAGAGCAGGTGAGCTATAGCCTGGTTGGTGAAAGCTGCTGTAAGGCAATGTTCTCGGCAAAGTCCGAGACAGCTTTTTTTCGCATTATTGACTTATTGACGGCAACTGCGTAAAATAGGCAACCAGATATTCGAATAGTTCGAATTCGTTATTTTTTTCCAAACGAACATTCGAATGTCATTTTTGAGCAATTTTGACAGCCCTACTCTGCAGTGTTTATAAAGCTAAACTCTGCAGTGTTTATAAAGCTAAACTGTGCAGTATTGTTTATAAAGCTAAACTGTGCAGTGTTTATAAAGCTAAACTGTGCAGTGTTTATAAAGCTAAACTGTGCAGTGTTTATAAAGCTAAACTCTGCAGTGTTTATAAAGCTAAACTCTGCAGTGTTTATAAAGCTAAACTCTGCAGTGTTTATAAAGCTAAACTCTGCAGTGTTTATAAAGCTAAACTCTGCAGTGTTTATAAAGCTAAACTGTGCAGTGTTTATACAGCTAAACTGTGCAGTGTTTATACAGCTAAACTGTGCAGTGTTTATAAAGCTAAACTGTGCAGTGTTTATACAGCTAAACTGTGCAGTGTTTATAAAGCTAAACTGTGCAGTGTTTATAAAGCTAAACTGTGCAGTGTTTATACAGCTAAACTGTGCAGTGTTTATACAGCTAAACTGTGCAGTGTTTATAAAGCTAAACTCTGCAGTGTTTATACAGCTAAACTGTGCAGTGTTTATACAGCTAAACTGTGCAGTGTTTATAAAGCTAAACTGTGCAGTGTTTATAAAGCTAAACTGTGCAGTGTTTATAAAGCTAAACTGTGCAGTGTTTGGACTGCATCATGTTGTGGAGATTACACCCTCTCTACCAGTCAGCAGGAGCTAACTGTTACGCAATTTTTTTTTAATGGAATACCACTATCTACCCATCTTATCAGCTCAAAGAAAGTGTCGTGTGTGTGTGTGTGTGTGTGTGTGTGTGTGTGTGTGTGTGTGTGTGTGTGTGTGTGTGTGTGTGTGTGTGTGTGTGTTCATGAGAGACTGTGTGCTCATCTCTTTGGGAGTCGTAGTTGCAGATAATTTGACGGAAATTTAAAGTGTGTGTGTGTGTGTACGTGCTCACGTCTGTGGTGGGGGTCGTGGTGATGTGTCAGCTGGTCTGGGACAGATGGCTGGTCTGTGCTGGAG
The DNA here is from genome assembly GCF_963457725.1 of Sprattus sprattus. Classification (NCBI taxonomy): domain Eukaryota; kingdom Metazoa; phylum Chordata; class Actinopteri; order Clupeiformes; family Clupeidae; genus Sprattus; species Sprattus sprattus. The sequence continues at coordinate 2,437,296 of NC_137914.1, forward strand.
GCTGAAGGAGGGGGAGACCAGCATGAGCTGGACCAGCCAATCTGGCCTCTTTCATGGGTTTCAGCATGGTTGGAAACGTGTGTGTGTGTGTGTGTGTGTGTGTGTGAGTGTGTGTGTGAGTGTGTGTGTGTGTGTGTGAAAGAGAGCTGTGTGTTTCCGTATACAAAAACATAAAAATGGTATTCTTTGAGAGGGCGGTTGAATGGAAAAGTAAACATCCTCTTCCATGGGTTTCAACCTAAGGACCTGCTTGTTTGGTCTTTTCTTTGCTTGAGTGTGAGTGTGAGTACTATGATGTGACTGTCTGTGGAGCTGTTAAACCCATCACCACCATACCACTGTATTAGGAGCTGTTAAACCCATCCCCACCATACCACTGCATTAGGAGCTGTTAAACCCATCCCCACCATACCACTGCATTAGGAGCTGTTAAACCCATCACCACCATACCACTGCATTAGGAGCTGTTAAACCCATCACTACCATACCACTGCATTAGGAGCTGTTAAACCCATCCCCACCATACCACTGCATTAGGAGCTGTTAAACCCATCACCACCATACCACTGCATTAGGAGCTGTTAAACCCATCCCCACCATACCACTGCATTAGGAGCTGTTAAACCCATCCCCACCATACCACTGCATTAGGAGCTGTTAAACCCATCACCACCATACCACTGCATTAGGAGCTGTTAAACCCATCCCCACCATACCACTGCATTAGGAGCTGTTAAACCCATCCCCACCATACCACTGCATTAGGAGCTGTTAAACCCATCACCACCATACCACTGCATTAGGAGCTGTTAAACCCATCCCCACCATACCACTGCATTAGGAGCTGTTAAACCCATCACCACCATACCACTGCATTAGGAGCTGTTAAACCCATCCCCACCATACCACTGCATTAGGAGCTGTTAAACCCATCCCCACCATACCACTGCATTAGGAGCTGTTAAACCCATCACCACCATACCACTGCATTAGGAGCTGTTAAACCCATGTGTTAGTTGGTGTGTTTGCTGTGTGGGTGTGTCTGTTTGCTTGTTTGTTACGTACTGTTTGAGTGTTGTTGTTGATTTCTGGTAGTGTGTTTATTTCCAGCACGGCAGAAGCGGTTCTTCAGGAGATGGACAACATCAGTAGCATCCGGCAGAACCGAGAGGTGGAACGTCTCCGCATGTGGACCGATACAGAGCTGGTGGGTTCTGCGTTGCCACTGGTGGGTTCTGCGTGTGTGTGCGTGTGTGCGTGTGTGTGTGTGTGTGTGTGTGCGTAAGAGAGAGAGTGCGTTCTGCGTTGTCGTTCCCAATGAGAACACTCCATGAAGGTTGTCATAACCATAGCCAATCTCTTTAAGCAGCACAACAGAGGAATTGCTAATCGCTAACAAAATTCTAGCGGCTAAACCTAGCGAAACCTGTTGACATTTGTTTAGTTTGACACTATGTCAAACTAGTGAGTCAACAACTTTCCTAACACAGTCAAACATCAAGAAAGTGCAATACAAGACAAAGCAAGACGGGAAATAAGTTACTTACTAGTCCCGCAGAAACTAGTACTCGGGCGTGTTCCAGAAACGTACAGAGCGCAGTTATATGCCTACGGACCCTGGTATGGCAATGGCACAGAGACCATTCTCCATATTAAACATCCTTGTAGCGCTGCAATTTTTTCAATCTGTTATTTTAAGGTAAAATTGCTAATCATAACCCTAAAGTACAATTGCTACATACGGGTACTTCAAGAACACAACTAGACTGTGCAAGCCTTAAGACCTCAGAAGGAACACGTTTTAGGTGATCTAAAGGCCGTTTCCACAGCTGTTTAATGTGTGTACATGTTCTGTGTTGGGTTCTGCAGGAGAACATGGACATGTACTCGCGGGTGAAGAGGAGGAAGTCCATGCGGCGGAACCCTTTCGGGGTGCAGGCACACCACAAGGCCCTCAGCAAGAAGGAGAGCCCAGCAGAGGACGATGAGGAGGGAGAGAACTCGGAGGGTAAGACATACACACACACACACACACACACACACACAATTTTCCTGTAGAACCTTGTTGCCCCAGTTGAGCTTCAGGACTGCGAGATACACATTTATTTCACAGTGCTGAAGTTTGTCAGTGTTTTGGCTGGGAACTTTCTCATAACATCTTGAGGTAAACTCTAGTAATAGAGTTTGTTAAATAATTTGTTCCCCTCGTAGAATCCCACGAAGAGGCAGACAACGATGAGGATGATGAAGACGGGGCGGAAGAAGATGATGAAGACGATGGAGACGAGGCAGAGGAGCCAGGCGAAGACACCGACCGGCCATACAACCTCCGGCAGCGCAAGACTGTGCAGCGCTATGAGGCGCCCCCTATAGGTAAATCCCAGAAACACACTCCACTCAGGGCGTCTCGGGGGGTTGGCCCCAGCGTGACCCCGGGGTCATTGGGAGGTCACCCAAGACTGAACTGCGTTTCATACCCTGAGTGTAACTGCACCACTGAAATAGATTTCTATATATCTGTTTTAAGTCAAAATATGGCTAGTGTTTACAAGAATGTTTGTTTGTTTTTTATGTGCAGACCTAACTTTCTGGTTGCTTTGCTTGTTGTTTGTTGTTGTTGTTGTTGTTGATGATGTTTTTTCCACCCAGCTGTTACATCCTTCCCATCATGCGGTTGTCCTGTTTTGTTTGTTTGTTTGCAGAGCCTGTGAACAGAAAGCAGAGCAACAACTCCCTATTTGACACCCACAGGTCTCCTGCGCGTAGAAGCCATATCAGGTAGCCTCTCCTCTCCTCTCCACCCCTCTCTCCTTCTCTCTCCTCTTCTCCTCTCCACCCCTCTCTCCTTCTCTCTTCTCTTCTCTTCTCCCCTTTCCTCTTCTCCTCTCCTCTTCTCCTCTCTTCTCCTCTCTTCTCCTCTCTCCCCTCCTCTCCTCTCCTCTCCTCTCTCCTCTCCTCTCCTCTCCTCTCCTCTCCTCTCTTCTCTTCTCCTCTCTCCTCTTCTCTCCTCTCCTCTCCTCTCCTCTCTTCTCTCCTCTCCTCTCCTCTTCTCCCTTCCCCTCCTCTCTTCTCTGTCTCTCTCTGGTAATAGATCCACTATCAGTACTAGAGTGACCCAAGAGGTTTATAATCTCTGGTGTTATTGTGGAGGGTATTTAAACTCGGTGTGTGTGTGTGTGTGTGTGTGTGTGTGTGTGATGCCACCTGTCTTAAGGTGTGTATGTTGACTGCTTAAGGACTTAAATGTCTTAATTGTTGTTCTAAATTCTTCTAAATGTATGTGTTTTTTGAAGTTGTGTGAAGAATGCAGGTTTAGATTTTTCTCTCAGGGTTTGAAGAATACTTGCACCCTGTCTCTGTTAGTGTGTGCTGTCTTAGTTCTCAAAGTGTGTGTTGTTTTAAAGTCATTTTGGCGTGTGTGTGTGTTGTGTCAGGATTAAGAAGCATGCCATCCACAGCAGTGACACCACCTCCTCTTCAGACGAGGAGCGCTTTGAGAGGAGGAAGAGCAAAAGCATGTCCCGTGCACGCAACAGGTGACACAGAAACACACACACACACACACACACAGGCGCACACACACATTGGCATATACGCACACACACACAGGCACGCACACGTGCACAAATGCAAACGTGCACATGCACACGCACACACTCTCTCTCTTCCATCTGTGGTTGGTCTGTTACAACAGGAATCACTCTCAGCTAGGGTTGCAACAATAACCTCATCACCACAGTACCACCGTACCACTGTGTGTCATTAGGAGCTGTTAAACCCATCACCACCATATCATTGCATTAGGAGCTGTTAAACCATCACCACCATATCATTGCATTAGGAGCTGTTAAACCCATCCCCACCATATCATTGCATTAGGAGCTGTTAAACCCATCCCCACCATATCATTGCATTAGGAGCTGTTAAACCATCACCACCATATCATTGCATTAGGAGCTGTTAAACCATCACCACCATACCACTGTAATACGAGGTGTTTAACCCATCACTACCATACCACTGCATTAGGAGCTGTTAAACCCATCACTACCATACCACTGCATTAGGAGCTGTTAAACCCATCACCACCATACCACTGTAATACGAGGTGTTTAACCCATCACTACCATACCACTGCATTAGGAGCTGTTAAACCCATCACCACCATACCACTGTAATACGAGGTGTTTAACCCATCACTACCATACCACTGCATTAGGAGCTGTTAAACCCATCACCACCATACCACTGTAATACGAGGTGTTTAACCCATCACTACCATACCACTGCATTAGGAGCTGTTAAACCCATCACCACCATACCACTGTAATACGAGGTGTTTAACCCATCACTACCATACCACTGCATTAGGAGCAGTTAAACCCATCACCACCATACCACTGTAATACGAGGTGTTTAACCCATCACTACCATACCACTGCATTAGGAGCTGTTAAACCCATCACCACCATACCACTGTAATACGAGGTGTTTAACCCATCACTACCATGCCACTGCATTAGGAGCTGTTAAACCCATCACCACCATACCACTGTAATACGAGGTGTTTAACCCATCACTACCATACCACTGCATTAGGAGCTGTTAAACCCATCACCACCATACCACTGTAATACGAGGTGTTTAACCCATCACTACCATACCACTGCATTAGGAGCTGTTAAACCATCACCACCATACCACTGTAATACGAGGTGTTTAACCCATCACTACCATACCACTGCATTAGGAGCTGTTAAACCATCACCACCATACCACTGTAATACGAGGTGTTTAACCCATCACTACCATACCACTGCATTAGGAGCTGTTAAACCATCACCACCATACCACTGTAATGCGAGGTGTTTAACCCATCACTACCATACCACTGCATTAGGAGCTGTTAAACCATCACCACCATACCACTGTAATGCGAGGTGTTTAACCCATCACTACCATACCACTGCATTAGGAGCTGTTAAACCATCACCACCATACCACTGCATTAGGAGCTGTTAAACCCATCACCACCATACCACTGCATTAGGAGCTGTTAAACCCATCACCACCATACCACTGTAATGCGAGGTGTTTAACCCATCACTACCATACCACTGCATTAGGAGCTGTTAAACCATCACCACCATACCACTGCATTAGGAGCTGTTAAACCCATCACCACCATACCACTGTAATACGAGGTGTTTAACCCATCACTACCATACCACTGCATTAGGAGCTGTTAAACCATCACCACCATACCACTGTAATGCGAGGTGTTTAACCCATCACTACCATACCACTGCATTAGGAGCTGTTAAACCCATCACCACCATACCACTGTAATACGAGGTGTTTAACCCATCACTACCATACCACTGCATTAGGAGCTGTTAAACCATCACCACCATATCACTGTAATACGAGGTGTTTAACCCATCACTACCATACCACTGCATTAGGAGCTGTTAAACCCATCACTACCATACCACTGTAATGCGAGGTGTTTAACCCATCACCACCATACCACTGTAATACGAGGTGTTTAACCCATCACCACCATACCACTGTAATACGAGGTGTTTAACCCATCACCACCATACCACTGTAATACGAGGTGTTTAACCCATCACCACCATACCACTGTAATACGAGGTGTTTAACCCATCACTACCATACCACTGTAATGCGAGGTGTTTAACCCATCATCTTCAAGCACAACCCAGAATCACACTAGCGGTCAGAAAGAAAGTCTCCTCCCTGCTTAGAGCACGCATTCCTCAACTTCCCACAATGCCCTGCTCCCCACAGCGCTACCAACACTAGCCACGCGCACTCACTCACTCACTCACTCACTCACTCACTCACTCACTCACTCACTCACTCACTCACTCACTCACTCACTCACTCACTCACTCACTCACTCACTCACTCACTCACTCACTCACTCACTCACTCACTCACTCACTCACTCACTCACTCACTCACTCACTCACTCACTCACTCACTCACTCACTCACTCACTCACTCACTCACTCACTCACTCACTCACTCACTCACTCACTCACTCACTCACTCACTCACTCACTCACTCACTCACTCACTCACTCACTCACTCACTCACTCACTCACTCACTCACTCACTCACTCACTCACTCACTCACTCACTTTGGTCAAAAGCATCTGTCAAGTACCATAACCATTGATTTATTCCATTTAAATCTGAATAGTGTTGGGTGCAGTGAGGCACTAGCTGTTATGGTGGTGATGTGTTTAACAGCTCCTAATGCAGTGGCATGGCCTTTTTCGATCCCTTTATATGGGGTGTTCCGACTGTCCACAGTTGGATTTCAAATTATCTTTTGTGTCACCCGCAACGCGACACACAACAACGACGTCAAGTCCAGAGTGTCAGAAGTGATATAATTCATGCTGACACTACACAGACACGTTGGGGATGTCTGGACACACACATCTGATCTGATCCCTTACATGTGACGCTAAATCGTCATGACAGATCTGATTTGCCTGCAGTCTGAATATGGCCACTGTCTAGCACTCATTGTGGCATGTCCAGACAAACAGTTCAGGCAGTGGAAGTGAAATTACAGGTGTTTGTTTGGCAGTGGGTATGAAATTACTGGTGTTTGTTTGGCAGTGGGAATAAAATGTCAACACGTCTACTGATGCACTGACACGCTCTCTGGTGGCTTGAAGGATTTTGTGTCATTTGTGGCACTTATTCTTTCCAATGTGTGTGTGTGTGGGTATGGACATGTTGTGTGTTGACATGTGGTGTGTTGTGTTGTGTGTTGACATTTGGTGTGTTGTGTGTGTGTGTGTGTGTGTGTGTGTGTGTGTCGTGCTCAGGTGTCTGCCCATGAATCTGCTGGGTGAGGACCTGACCAGTGGGGTGCTGAGGGATCGGGCCAAAGTGGGCGCCAGCCTGGCAGACGTTGACCCCATGAACATCGACTCCTCCGTAAGTCTACTACTTCGACTACTACTGCCGTTATTAGTAATACTAACACATGAACCCAATGAACATCGACTCCTCCGTAAGTTTCTACTACTTCAACGACTACTGCCGTTATTAGTAATACTAACACATGAACCCAATGAACATCAACTACTCCTTCAGTCTCTCAATACTACTGCTACTACTATTAGTAAAACTACTAATACTGCTGCTACTATTACTGTTATTAGTAATACTATCACATGAACCCCATGAACATCGGGTCCCCCATTAGTCTTTCAATACTACTACTGCTACTACTATAAGTAAAACTACTACTACTATTACTGCTTCTTTTATTAGTAATATTTCGTTTACTATTATTAGTCATACTACTACAGCTACTGCTACTGCTACTGCTGCTACTACTACTACTGCTACTACTTCTACTACTACAACTGCTACTACTAGTACTACTACTATTATTAGTAAAGCTAACATCTGGACCCCATGAACATCTACTCCTCCGTAAGTCTCTACTACAGTGCACCCATGGCCAAGGCCACATCAAACCCAACATTTCCTCATACTACTACTAGTGCTACTACTATTATAAGTAATTCTAACACATGAACCATATGAACATCGACTCCTCCGTAAGTCTCTTAATACTTCTATTGCTACTACTTTTAGTAAAACTACTACTTCTACGACTACAATTTATATTATTAGTAATTCTATCACATGAACCCCATGGACATCACCTCCTCCGTAAGTCTCTCAATACTACTACTGCTTCTTCTATAAGTAAAACTTATACTACTGCTCCTATTATTAGACATACTACTTTTACTATTATTAGTCACAATACTGCTGTTACTATCCGTTGGCCACCATCTCCTTTGCAATCAAACAACCAACCTCCCCCCCCCCCATCTGTCAATTGGTTCGGCCAGTGCACCCATGGCTAAGGCCACACTAAAACCAACATTTCATCATACTACTACTAGTGCTGTTACAACTACTACTTCTACTACTATTATTAGTAATAATAATAAGAGGGCCCCATGAACATCGACTCCTCTTTAAGTCTTGGGCTGTTTAGTAGTATAATGTAGAAGTAGTAAGTACTAGTAGTAATATGTAAAGTCATTTCCCTATCGATTAGTAACGCGTGTGTGTGTGTGTGTCTGTGTGTCTGTGTGTGTGTGTGTGTGTGTGTGTGTGTGTGTGTGTGTGTGTGTGTGTGTGTGTGTGTGTGTGTGTGTGTGTGTGTAGGTGAGGTTCGACAGTGTTGGCGGTCTGGAGCACCACGTCCGCTCGCTAAAGGAGATGGTGGTGTTCCCCCTACTCTACCCCGAGGTGTTTGAAAAGTTCAAGATCCAGCCCCCAAGGTGAGATGGCGCCACAACGCACCACAGCTTCAGTGTGTGCTAAAGAACTGCCTGCTACCCTCATCATCACACACACACACACACACACACACACACACGCACACACACTAAACACCACTTTCTCTCTCACTCAAAGGACTGCCCACTGCCTGAGCTTTGGTTTGAACCTCTCCATCCTAATTAGTCCTTTCTATCTTTCCCTCCGTCTCTCTCTTTGTCTCTCCTGCTCTCTCTGCCTCGCCTGATCTCTCTTTCTCTCTGCCTCTCTCTCACACTCTCCTTCTCCCTCTCTCTGTCCCTTTCTCTTTCTCCATCTCTCTCTCTCTCATCCTATCTCTCCCTTTCTCTCTCTCTCTCTCTCTCTCTCTCTCTCTCTCTCTCTGCCTTCTCTCTCTCTCTCTCTCTCTCTCCTGTGATCTCTGTCTCTCCTGCCCTCTCTTTCTCTCTGCCTCTCTCTCACTCTCCTTCTCCCTCTCTCTGTCCCTTTCTCTTTCTCCATCTCTCTGTCCCTTTCTCTTTCTCCATCTCTCTCTCTCTCTCTCTCTCTCACCCTCTCTCCCTTTCCCTTTCTCTCTCTCTGTATCTCCCTATCTCTCTCTCTCTCTCTCTCTTCCTTCTCTCTGTCCCTTTCTCTTTCTCCATCACTCTCTCTCTCTCACCATCTCTCCCTTTCCCTTTCTCTCTCTCTCTCTCTCTCTTCCTTCTCTCTCTTGCTCTCTCTCTCCCTCTCTCTCTCTGCCTTCTTTCTCTCTCTCTCTCTGTCTCTCCCTCTCTCTGCCTTCTGTCTCTCTCTCTCTCCCTATCTCTCTCTCTCTGCCTTCTCTCTCTTGCTCTCTCTCTCCCTCTCTCTCTCTGCCTTCTTTCTCTCTCTCTCTCTCTGCCTCCTCTCTCTCTCTCTCTCTCTCTCTCTCTCTCTCTCTCTCTCTCTCTCTCTCCCTTTCTCTCTCTCTCTCTCTCTCTCCTGTAGGGGTTGTCTGTTTTACGGTCCTCCAGGCACAGGGAAGACTCTGGTGGCGCGGGCGCTGGCGAACGAGTGTAGTCATGGAGACAGAAAGGTGTCGTTCTTCATGAGGAAGGGAGCCGACTGCCTCAGCAAATGGGTGGGCGAGTCTGAGAGACAGCTCCGCCTACTTTTTGACCAGGTGAGCCAATGGCCACACCCATGGAGAGATCAAATCAGAGACTCAGACCAACTGACACGCACTCAGACCAACTGACACTCAGAGACTCAGACCAACTGACACTCAGAGACTCAGACCAACTGACACGCACTCAGACCAACTGACACTCAGAGACTCAGACCAACTGACA
>NC_137914.1:2454461-2459461 GCF_963457725.1 Sprattus sprattus
TATTGGTAATATTTATGTATCCTTTATGTATCCTTCTTGTGTGTGTGTGTGTGTGTGTGTGTGTGTGTGTGTGTGTGTGTGTGTGTGTGTGTGTGTGTGTGTGTGTGTGCGCGTGCGCAGGTGTTTCGGGAAGCTCGCAGGAGCATACCCAGTGTGGTACATGCCACACGTGAGCGAGTGGTGGGAGGCGGTCAGTGACACAGTCAGGAGCACCTTCATCACTCTGCTGCAGGACATTCCCTCCCTCTCACCCATCCTCATCCTCGCCACGGCCGACTGCCTCTACACACAGCTGCCTGAGGAGGTGAGACACTCGTACACACACACTCACACACACACACACACACACACACACACTCCTTCATCACTCTGCTGCAGGACATTCCCTGCCTCTCACCCATCCTCATCCTCGCCACGGCCGACTGCCTCTACACACAGCTGCCTGAGGAGGTGAGACACTCGTACACACACTCACACACACACACACACTCACACACACACACACACACTCCTTCATCACTCTGCTGCAGGACATTCCCTGCCTCTCACCCATCCTCATCCTCGCCACGGCCGACTGCCTCTACACACAGCTGCCTGAGGAGGTGAGACACTCAGTGTGTGTGCGTGTGTGTGCGTGGGTGTGCGCGCTTCAACAAGACGCCATCCGAGAGAGAGACAGTGTGTGTGCGTGTGTGTGCACGCTTCAAAGAGATGCCGTCCGAGAGAGACAGTGTGTGTCTGGTGCGTGCACACTTCAACAAGATGCCGTACGAGAGAGAGTGTGTGTCTGGTGCGTGCACACTTCCACAAGATACCGTACGAGAGAGAGTGTGGGTCTGCTAAAAGGTGGCTTATATTTTTGTCTGTGGGTAAATATGGTATATAATGATAATATATGATATTATATTGGTGTTTGTGGGTAAATATGGTAAATAATGATAATATATGATATAATACGTCTTATTTTGGCTACGCTACAGCTGCTTATCCAAGAGCATTTAACTATCAGATGAATGGTGGCAATGATTGCATAAGAAATAAAGTTAATTGAAACATCATTTCGGCTGCATATTCATCATAAAGTATGAAATATAAGCCCTTACAACTGGCCTGTGCCTCCAAGCTGTTCTGAGGCTGTGGGGAGATTCTCGGAGGATTTGTATTTCAATAACTCTACCTCCGTGATGATGACGAACACAGACACACACACACACACACACACACACACACACACGGGATGATGAAGCCTAATGAAGAACCAAGCAGCCGAGGGGTATTTTCTCTGTGTGTGTGTGTGTGTGTGTGTGTGTGTGTGTGTGTGTGTGTGTGTGTGTGTGTGTGTGTGTGTGTGTGTGTGTGTGTGTGTGTGTGTGTGTGTGTGTGTGTGTGTGTGTGCGGTTCCGACATGTAGTGAGACTAGCAGCGGGCTGACATTTAAATGTGTTTAACGGTAGCTGGAACGGCTGTGCTCTGGGGTACACTGCTACGAGTGTTTCATTTGAAAGAATCAATAATACTTTACTATTTGTTCAATCTGCCGTGTCAAACTATTGCAGCTCATAGCACAAGTGCACCGTTTACCCTTATGACACATCCTCTCTGCTTTCATATTCCAAGCCTGTTTTCCAAGGCTGATTCAGATGCAGCTTGGGTAGTGTGTACACACACACACACACACACACACACACGGCATGGTTTGAGCACAGAAGCTGTAAACTGCTTGTCTGGGAATTCCCTGCCCCTTCACTGCATTGCATTTGCTCAGTTAGTCTGGCCAACTACTCATCAGCGATCCACTTCACTCACGTAATTGGACACGCCTTTAACCAATCAGACCAACGATACTATACAACGATACAACGATCGGTAATAAAGCAAACACATATTTTTTCTGTATGAATTGTTCCAGGGCAAGTTTCTGTTCTGTTTTCAAAGAAAACTTGCCTTATCGAAGTTTTGCGGTGCTTCGGCGGCCACCATGTCCAATGTTTAAAAACTCTCCGTGCAGTAGATTTTGTAAAGTAGCCGTGGTAAGTTTAAATCCGCCAATGGCGCGCCAGGTAGCCAAAAGCCAGTTTGTGATTGGCTCCAAGGATTCTGGAAATCTTGAAATGAACGGGTATCCAAAGTTGGCCAGACCCACTGCAGAGGCAAAATCAATTTGGCCGAAAGAAGTGGGGCGGGACTTCCCAGACTAGTAAACTGCATCAATAGAATTCCGTTCTCACAGAAGAGATGCTCTGGCATCATACAAGCGTTGCTTCTAAAAGTTTCATAGTTTTTTTTTCTTTTTATCAGGAATTAAGATAAAATATAGCATTGACAGACAATCAAGAATGTGAAGAAGAAGCATCGGCCCTGATTATCTAACGACCATAATTCACGGCTTAAATAAATTACTTTATTTAATGCGGCCATGTTGGCTAAAGACGTTTCTGCTCAATAGAAAGTAGGGATGCAAATGATTAATCGACTTTAGATTAATTGTCGATCAAGAGGTTGCTCGATCAAAATGTATTAATCACGATTAATCGCTAGAGGGCGCTAGCGCGAGAGACCGGTTGAAAACAAATGGTCTCTGTGTAATGCGGTATTGAAATACAATAGTTCCACTAGCTCACTCAGTTATCTTTTGATTTTGAACACCGTGCATGCTGCTGTCCTGCATGGCACCACCAGTTCACCTGGTCAACCTAAAATCACAGCTACACTGTATTATACCTTCTCTCGCTTACTGCCGCGAGTTAGGCTTATAGTCTTAAAACTCAGGTTAGCTATTAGCTTGTTAGCGGGCTAGCTCACTGAGACTTCATAGAGTTAGCTACCTAGCTCGTTAGCGGGCTAGCTCACCTTGCTATGAATGTGAATATCTCTGTCTACTCCCGCGCTAACGTGTGCCCGCGAGTTTGGCTCATGAGAGTTAGTAAGTAAGTAAGTAAGTAAGTAAGAGTTGAGTTGGCTATTTAGCTTGATATCGGACTAGCTCACTCAGGCTTAATGATTAGATACCTAGCTCATTAGCGGGCTAGCTTACCTTTGCCTGATGGCTTGTCATTAAGAATGTAACTACTCTATCCCTCACTACCGTGAGCGCGAGTTAAACTTCAGAGAGTTGTGTTAGCTATTTAGCTTGTAATAGCCTAGATGCAGTTTCTTCATAATCTATAGGCTCAATAATATTCTGTTTGGCTCTATTTAATTTCTTCTATTCTTTTTTTTTTTATGTCTGTTTCAAATGCAAGAACTGAGCCAGTCCATAATTTATTTCTTTTTTTAAAATTAATGAATGGATTTTGTTATACCATAAAAAACTTTTCTGCTTTCTTTTCCTAATGCATAATTACTTGAGGAATGTATAATAGAATAGAATAGAATTATCATAATGTAATGTAATATAATAACTCAACTATTTAGCTGATATTTTTAAAGGCCCTATTGAAGCACTGAAACTCAGGTGAAAAACGGCGCTTATCAATTAATCGAAAGTCGATCGATAAGATTATCAACTAATGATTAATGAATTAATCGATAATTTGCATCCCTAATAGAAAGACATAGTTCATCCTGCAAAAGAACTAGTTGTGCTGACTCCGAAGCGCACACACACACACACACACACGCACACTTTTGAAAGAACTAGTTGTGCTGACCCCAGAGGTGCAGTCCTGTTGGCCTCTTCTTAAGTTAATTATGAGCGCAAAGCGAGGACATAATAGACTGAAGGCAAATACGACAGCCTTTTAAGTCGGGCACCTTATCCTCCGTCAGCCGCCTTGAAAAGACGGAGCGCACTAACATACACACACACACACACACACACACACACACACACACACACACACTAACATTACACACTAACATATTGAGTTTGATATTCAGTGTGGAGGCGTGCGTTGGATAAACCCTGTTAGTGAAGAGTTAAATATGTCTGTTTCAAAAGTGTGTGTGTGTGTGTGTGTGTGTGTGTGTGTGTGTGTTTGTGCTTATATTTATTTTGTCTGTGTGAGTGTGCATCTTTACTTGGCATAATATATGCACACACATAAACATATGCAGCCAAGTAGATATATATATATATATATACACAGTGCCTTGCATAAGTATTCACTCCCTTGGATGTATTACCCTTTTATTGCTTTTATAAATCAATCATGGTCAATATAAGTTGGCTTTTTTGACAAACAAAATCACAACACAGCCCTCTTTAATGTCAAAGTGAAAACAGATTTCTACACAGTAATGTCAATTAAATAAAAAATATGTAATGAAAAATAAGTGATTGCATAAATATTGACCATGATTGATTTATAAAAGCAAGAGACTGAGCGAGAGAGAGAGAGACTGAGCGAGCGAGCGAGAGAGAGAGACTGAGCGAGCGAGAGAGAGAGGCAGAGCGAGAGACAGACTGAGCGAGAGACAGACTGAGCGAGAGAGAGAGACTGAGCGAGAGAGAGAGACTGAGCGAGCGAGAGAGAGAGAGAGAGACTGAGCGAGCGAGAGAGAGAGACTGAGCGAGAGAGAGAGAGAGAGACTGAGCGAGCGAGCGAGCGAGAGAGAGAGACTGAGCGAGCGAGAGAGAGAGACAGACTGAGCGAGAGAGAGAGACTGAGCGAGAGAGAGACTGAGCGAGTGTGTGCGTGTGTGTGTTTTTTCTGGCATGCTCAGTGTGACAGCTGTCATACCAGCAGCCCCCTTGGCAGGGGTCAGTCCTCAAATTAGAACTATACACACCACACACACCACACACACCACACACATACACACACACACACACACACACACACACACACACACAGAAACACATAGGCACAGCACATGGGCATGGCGCACAGCACAACAATCACAGAATGACACACTCTTTCTCAACTGCCTGTTGGACATCACCCACACAACCGCACTCCCTTCTTTAACCACACGCATTAGAACAATAACAGAACAGCTCCCTTTCTAAACCACATGCAATAGACCAACCACAGAACCGCATCCCTTTCTAAACCACA
>NC_137914.1:2464461-2471961 GCF_963457725.1 Sprattus sprattus
TCTGGAGGAGGGGAGAGGAGAGGAGAGGAGAGGAGAGGAGAGGAGAGGAGAGGAGAGGAGAGGAGCAGGGAAAGGCCAGGGAGAGGCAATCTGGGCTCAGCCTTGGGCTCAGCCTTGGGCCCAGAGAAGTCCGCCAGCATCTGGACAGAAGTTCGATATCTTAATAGGGAAATAATCTGTGTAGGCCAGTGAAGGTGTATTTGAAAATCAGTGTAGACCAATTGAATATGATCATTGTAGACCAGTGGTTGATGGCTTTCTAGTCATTTGGTCTGCATCTTTGCCTGATGAAAGTGATTGCAGTGTATTGTTGCGGGGAATATTTACCATTCATCATTCAGTGTGGTTATCATCGGAGTAGACTAATATGGTGTATGCTACAGTAATATTCATCACATATGGTGAACCCTACAGTAATATTCATCACATATGGTATACCCTACAGTAATATTCATCACATATGGTATACCCTACAGTAATATTCATCACATATGGTGTACCCTACAGTAATATTCATCACATATGGTATACCCTACAGTAATATTCATCACATATGGTGAACCCTGCAGTAATATTCATCACATATGGTATACCCTACAGTAATATTCATCACATATGGTGAACCCTACAGTAATATTCATCATTCAGTGTGGTTATCATCAGAGTAGACTAATATGGTGTACCCTACAGTAATCGTAAACAAAGAAAACAGAGGAACTATGACCATGTTTCGCTGATCTTGGTGGGTAGCTGTTATTGAGCTGGGTATCGTGCTGTGTCCATAACCTGATACATCAATTACATAAATTATATACAGTACCAGTCAAAAGTTTGGACACGCCTGATCATTTTTTGAGAAGTTTTTTCTTTACTTTTATTATTTTCTACATGGTAGATAACACTTTTTTTGTTTAGTACATCATACCACATGTGTTCTTTTGTCGTTTAAATGTCTTCAATATTAATCTACAATGTTTTGACTGGTACTGTATACATCACATAAATCTAAATATTAGCTTTGCCTAAAGCTTGAGTGTGTGTGTGTGTGTGTGTGTGTGTGTGTTCTCCCCCAGTTGGCCCGGAGATGGAGGAGCTGGAGGTGGAGGAGGTGTCCGGCCCCCGGCAGCTGTCTGCGTCGGAGCAGCGGCGCCTGGAGGAGCAGGAGGAGGACACACTGCGTGAGCTGCGCCTCTTTCTCAGGGACGTCACGCGGCGCCTCGCCACCGACAAGCGCTTCGTCATCTTCAGCAAACCCGTCGACCCCCAGGAGGTCAGTTACACACACACACACACACACACAGACACACACACACACACACACACACACACACACACACACACACTGACAAGCGCTTCGTAATCTTCAGCAAACCTGTCGACATCACGGAGGTCAGTTACACACACACACACACACACACACACACACACACACACACACACACACACACACACACACACACACACACACACACACACCACACACACACACCGAGAAGCGCTTCCTCATCTTCAGCAAACCCGTCGAGATCCAGGAGGTCAGTTACACACACACACACACACTCACACACACAGACAAGCGCTTCCTCATCTTCAGCAAACCCGTCAACATCCAGGAGATCTGACACACACTCTCTCACCACACACACACACACACACACACACACACACACACACACACACAGACAAGCGCTTCCTCATGTTCAACATACCCATCGACATCCAGGAGATCAGACACACACTCCCTCACACACCGACCATACACTGACAAGCGCTTCCTCATCATCAACATGCCTGTCGACATCCAGGAGATCAGTCACTGACACACACACACACACACCCTGGCACACAAGCGCTTCCTCATGTTCAACAAACCCATTGACACACACACACACACACACAAGGTTGCAGAGAGCAGGATCATGCTATGTGTTGCTCTATATAAGATGTAGGCATTGAAAGAGTATGCTGTTCTGTTCTGTTAGAAAAGGGATGACATTAACAAGCCACACTTTAATCTATCACTGTTTAATCTATTTGCATCAGACCATTGTTCAAAACCGTTATTTTAAAAGTCTCAGCAATAGCCTATATAAGCAAATGTGACGTGAATTTTTATGTTATATTAGACAGACATTTTTAAACGGTAACTTACACAAACAAGGGTTATGGCGAAGTGCGCAATTCTTACTAGTCCTGTTTGAGTGCTGTGGTTACAGTGATTTCAGGTGATAGAGACGTTTTTCAGCAATCGTTATATTGCTAGTTGGATCTCGACTTCGTCTTCTTTCTCTTTACGCCCCATGACGTCTTTACAGCACGGGGGTAGTATGGGGTGTGTGAATGCCAGGCAGAGTGGGTCTAGCTTGTCCAAGGCTATCTAAATGCTATCTAAATGCTATCTAAATGCTATCTAAATGCTTGGCTCCATACATTTGTAGACAAAAGCCAACGATCAATACGAATGTCCCTGGCTCCAGAAGCGCCTTGTGTGTCTGAGAAGTGTAGGAATCAATTGATATGGATTGGTTTGGGAAAACAACCAATATCTGACCGCAAACACGCTACGTGTTGGTCAATATAAGGAAGCTAGACATGCTGTAAGAGGAAGAGGTGTGTGTAAAGACCAGAAGGTCTCTACTCTGACATCAGAAGCATGATGAGGAACCCTCTATGACTTTTGTAAAAAATTAAAATTGTAAGAAATGACCAATGTAAGCGACTTTTTTGAATTTGATGTGTTGTCAAGACGTGATTCCTCGTACCTGCTCTGGTCCACGCGAGCGTGACTGGGGTCGTTGTGAAGCATAAGATCAGCTCTTTCATTTGAGACCGGTTTCATGTCGGCACAATAACCACTCTGTGAGTGTGTGTGTGTGTGTGTGTGTGTCTGTGAATGATTCGCACGAGAGGAATGAGTGTGTGGAGATCTGTGAGTGATTCACACAAGAGGTATGAGAGGTGTGTGGGGGTGTGGATGACTGGAATTCCACCGCAATTCAAAGCCGGATTACTTAACAGCAGTGGATTGCCCAGACTAGCAGAAGAAGCATGACTGGAAAGGGCACTCACACAGACACACACACTCACTCTCTCACACTCTCACACACACACACACACACGCAGAAATAGCATGACTTGAAAGGACTAGTCCTGCCGTTCACACACTCACACTCAGTCTGTTCTTCTTTGGCGGTGACACTACTTTGCCTCAGCCAATGAACACACACACACACACACACACACACACACACACACACACACACACACACACACACACACACACACACATACATTTACTCACACACTCACTGCTCTGTCCCCTCTCATCTCTTAGGTGTCGGACTATCTGGAGGTCATCCATGAGCCCATGGACCTCTCTCACATCATGACCAGGATCGACACACACAAGTATCTCGTTGCCAAGGACTTCCTGGCCGATGTCGACCTCATATGCAGCAACGCGTTAGAGTACAATCCCGACAAGGACCCAGGAGGTAAACACACACACACACACACATTCTCACACACACACACATTCTCACACACACACACATTCTCACACACACACACACACACACACACACAAACACACACACACACACACACACAGCTTCATACTGCAGTCCCGACAATGACCCAGGAGATAAACCCATACATACACACACACACACACACACACACACACACACACACACACACACACACAGCTTCATACTGCAGTCCCGACAATGACCCAGGAGATAAACCCATACATACACACACACACACACACACACACACACACACACACACACACACAGCTTCCGACTGCAGTCCCAACAATGACCCAGGAAGTAAACCTACACACACACTTGTAACGAGGTAGAGTACAATCTCGACAAGGACCCAGGAGGTGTACACACACACACACACACACACACAACCACACACACACACAACCACACACACACACACACACACACACTTACTTGTAACAAGGTAGAGTACAATCTCGACAAGGACCTTGAAGGTACTCCCGCACTCTGGCACTGCCCTGATAAGTCATCAGACTACCTCATTGGTCCTCAGTGGATGAGGCCTATAGGGTGATGCGTACGTAAGCCATATGAAGTCTGTTTCATACGTTTGTGCTGAGACATACTGCCACCCCGTGTGATATATATTACTTGTATTGGTGTTAGAGCCCTACTCCTTAAGTAGTAGTTCTCAAGTGCCAGAATCCCTCAGTGTTTTTACCATCTTGATAACATCATAGGCTTCATCGAGCTGCAATGGTCATTAGATTATAGACAGGCATGGATTTTGAACACTCCCTCAGTTTCTCTTTTATCTGTGATGGGTGAAGCTCAGCAAAGCTGTTGGGAACTGCGGCTCCTGAAAATATAACATTGTTAGATCTTAACATAATGAGCGCTTAAAAGGCTCTCTGAGAGACGATGACATTCTGTGCTGAAAAAGTTGTTCCATCATAGAGTTTTTGAAAATGGATGTGAGAACCTTCATGTGGGGCCCTGATGTGGTTGTTGCCTGGTTACTGAGCACAAACTTCTGTAGTGTGGAGTGATGTTTCAGGACCCTCCTCTAAGGGCAGCCGTGGCCTACTGGTTAGGGTTTCGGGCTGGTAAACGGAGGGTGGCCGGTTCGATCCCCGACCAGTAGGAAAAATGTAATCGGGGGAAGTGGTAGACCCCTGCTCTCCCATGCCCACATCCACGACTGAGGTGCCCTTGAGCACTGCTCCCTGGGCGCGCGCAAAAGGCAGCTCACTGCTCCGGGTTAGTGTGCTTCACTGTGTGTATCACTACCCTGGATGGGTAAAATGCAGAGATAAAATTCAGAGTGTGTGTGTGTGTGTGTGTCACTATCTCTGCCGTAAAAACAGTCACTAGTCACTCTCAGACACAGACAGAGGCAGTACAGAGCTGCAGCCCCCTGTGGCGTCATCATTCATATTATCATGCTACTCTGAAGTGCTTGCAAAAGCATACATCCATTTGGGATGGGTCTACTTCAAATCTACTTCTCTGCACTTCTTGCGCAACCTCAATGACTAAGCAACCCATGCTTACCCACATTATAGCATGAGCCCCTCCCATAATGCCTTTGGTTAGCCAGCAGGACGCCAGCCAGCCATATTGTGGTGTCCCATAGGCTCCATCTTGGCTCTGGTGGTGTCCCATAGGCTCCATCTTGGCTCTGGTGGTCTCCATTATGGCTCCGTAGGGTCCCATAGGTTCCATCTTGGCTCTGGTGGTCTCCATTATGGCTCCGTAGGGCCGTTTGTGTATTATTTTCTGTAAGGCTCGATGGGCGTTTCAGACAGTGGAAGGAGACATCACGTCATTTTTTACACAGGCACCAGTACAGATACCCTCGAGAGCAGGGTAAAAGGGGCTTCATTGTTTTGCGTTTTAGCTGATATTGAACTGCGTTAAGAAACGAGCCAATTTCCTGTTCTCACACGGGAATGGGCTCGGTAACACCGACTAGTTTTTAGCAGTGGCGGGGTAAAGAAAGTGCACTTAGGTTCCAGTTTCTCATTCATGGGTGCAGTAAACTAAGACCATCGCCTCAGGAAACCTGCTGCAGTGTTACACGTTTACTTTTTGATTTGTTTATTTATTTATTGAAAAGTGAAATCTTGTTTAGAGGATTCAAATTGTTATAATACCGCTGCTGACTTGAATAAATCCATCCTCATTATCATCATAACACACACACACACACACACACACACACACACACACACAGACAGACACAGGGAGTGCTCCTTGACCTAAATCAAGAGCTTAACCCCCTCACCCCCTGTTTTTGAAATAGAGAGACTCACTAAGACAATGAAGCCAATTAAGACTGCCTACAAAATGTATTCATTCAGTATTCCCCCTACCTATGACCGCCGCCCGCCCGCACACACACACATCTGTGCACATGCCCACACACACACACACACACACACACACACACACTCACATACGTGGTCCGTGCCACCCCACCACCCCACCCCTGGGAACATTTTGGCATGTTGGCGTGCACGTTATACATGTGTGTGATTGAGAAACACTTCAATTATTCATGTTTCCCTGGCAACTCTGAGGGCACACCAACCCCAGGCAGACAATTAGCATTTAAAAACTCACGAACACACACATACACGCACACATACACACACTCACACACACACACACACACACACACACACACACACACACACACACACACACACACACACACACACACACACACACACACACACACACACACACACACACACACACACACACACACACACACACACCCACACACCACACACCACACACGAACACACACACACGAACACACACACACGAACACACACACACGAACACACACACACGAACACACACACACGAACACACACACACGAACACACACACGAACACACACACGAACACACACACGAACACACACACACACACACTGTAACCATGCTGGTCAGTCACAACCCACTGCCACTAATGTCTTTAGGTTTCTCTGAGGACAGTGGTGAGGGGACCAGCATCAGTGGATCCCCTGTGGAAATGGATTGACCGTAAAAAAAATAAAAAGTAAAAGGACAAACTCTAGTGTCTTTGATTAAATAGTATTAGTCTGTGGGCAGGAAAAAGCTTGTGACCATTACGCAGCAGTAATGTGTGCCCTTGTTTTTGAAGCCAGAATAAAGCAGTAAGGCCGCTGGGAAATGGGCCCTGAATATTAGTGGAGCCCTGTGATGAAGGGGATTATGGGTAGAATACACCAGAGTAAAGATGACGAGAGCATTGGGCAGGAAGACTGTGGCCCTAATTTCATTGATGGGCAAAGGAGCAAAGCAACGAGCAAAGTTCGTTGAGCTTGAACTAAACCCACCCATGTTTACACTCGGGATCTAACTCATGCTTTTACATTAGCAAAATAACATTTGGCACAGTTGATAAATTGGCTTTCGTTCAAGCGAGGTGGACTTTGCTCGTTGCTTGCTCGTTGCTCGAAATTAGGGCCCCATGTGGTCTTTTGGTATATATTATTATATATATATATATATATATATATATATATATATATATATATATATATTTATATAAAACAATTGGGTTCTGGCGCGTAATTTAGCTGTTTCTGATTGGACGAGAGACGTTCCATGCTATAGGTTATTCGTCAACATACCTACAGTTACGGGACTTTTCACAGCTAAAAATAAATCACTCCGCGATGAAACATTCGCATTGATGATAACCGTTAATTCAAAGTTTTTAAAATTCCAAACCAAGACGTTGACAATGGAACTATTTGTTGCGGAGAAACAATGGCGAAATAAACCATTTTTAATCAATAACTTTGTGTTGAAATGTTAATTTGTTGACGGTAGAATTGTTTTATAAAAGCAATATAGCACTCGTGGGAGTGGGGTAGGTAAGGGATAATCCCACGGGTGTTGTTGCCTACGCCACTCGGCCTGCGGCCTCGATGGCTACGGCCGAA
>NC_137914.1:2486961-2489461 GCF_963457725.1 Sprattus sprattus
GTGTGTGTGTGTGTGTGTGTGTGTGCGGGTGTGTGCATGTGCGTCTGGGTTGGTGTGTTTGTTTGGGTGGACCCCATTGGGAACATGCACAACGCGTAGCAATTACTTAGTCATACACTGCAGTAGAAGAAGTCTTCGGAAACTTTGTGTGTGTGTATGTGTGTGTGTGTGTGTGTGTTCAGGGGTGTGTGTGTGTGTGTGTTGCTACATGAGTGATGAGAAACACGAGCATGAGTGTGTTAGACAGGTGGGCAAGGAGAACACATCTAAAGGAGCAATCCACCATTCTGGCAAAATATCTATATCTATATATATTGGTATTGTAATGTATGTTTTAAATGTATTAATATTTGTATGTAAGTCTTAAATGTGGACCCCACGGAAAGTAGCTCTGTCTTAGGGTAGAGCTAATGGGGATCCTTCTAAATAAACAAATAAACAAATAAAAAAAAATCTCAACAGCTAATGTATTCAAATGACACCCCTCCCTTCCGTGCTCCTGAAGCAGGGTGTTGATTGGCTATAAAAGTATACGACTCACTCCAAGTAGGGGTGGGTATTGCCAAAGAAGTCACGATTCGATTCGTATCACGATTCACATGCCACGATGCGATTCTATCACGATGCATCGCGATACTTGAATTATTGCGATGCATTGCGATGGGGCTGGCCAGGACTGTGAGCAAACACTAGAGTGTTTTTGAGCAGACGCACACACACATACACACACACACACACACACACACACACACATACAGCTGTGACAGCTAGAGGACCATGAGGAGCTATAGTGGATCAAATTTGCGAACCCCACCTTTAACCTCTGCAGTGCTGTGACATGAAGCCTGTGAGTCCCCATGGAGAGTTGTTGGTGATTGGTTAGTCCATGATGCACATGATTATACACACAGTGATAGGGGATTGGTTAGTCCATGCACATGATGTGTAGCACTGTATATAGCGGACCTACACACACACACACACACACACAGTGATAGGGGATTGGTTAGTCCATGATGCACATGATGTGTAGCACTGTATATAGCGGACTTACACACACACACACACACACACACACACCCCCACACACACACACACACACACACAAACAGTGATAGGTAATTGGTTAGTCCATGATGCACATGATGTGTAGCACTGTATATAGCGGACTTATGGGTTGTTATACAGTGCACATGAAGGTGCCTTTGGACAGGTGCTTAATTAATACGCTATGTCCCTTTGGACAGATGCGTTTGCTAATTTATTAAACCTGTGTGGTTAATTGAGAGCACTTAATTACTAAAAGCACGTCCCTGTGGACGGATGTGACCGCTACTGTACCAGAACTGCATCCCTTTGCACAAATGTGACTGCGGAACATTGCGGAAACCGTGTCCCATTGGAAAAACGTGACGTGCGTACCTTTGGAAAAACATGACAAAAAAAAAGAACTGAAACCATGTCCCTTTAGACCAAAGTGACGGCTTAATTACTAAAGCTGGGTCCCTTTGGACAAACGCAACTATGAAATGGCTAAAAAAAGGTGCGTTAATGTAGAGCTGTCTGCCCTCTGAAGTGGATAACTCATGTTACACACACACACACACACACACACACACACGTGTGTGAATGTAGAGCTGTCTGCCCTCTGAAGTGGATAACTCATGTTACACACACACACACACACACACACACACACACACACACACACACGTGTGTGAATGTAGAGCTGTCTGCCCTCTGAAGTGGATAACTCATGTTACACACACACACACACACACACACACACACACACACACACACACACACACACACACACGTGTGTGAATGTAGAGCTGTCTGCCCTCTGAAGTGGATAACTCATGTTACACACACACACACACACACACACATGTGTGTGAATGTAGAGCTGTCTGCCCTCTGAAGTGGATAACTCATGTTACACACACACACACACACACACACACACACACACACACACACACACGTGTGTGAATGTAGAGCTGTCTGCCCTCTGAAGTGGATAACTCATGTTACACACACACACACACACACACACATGTGTGTGAATGTAGAGCTGTCTGTCCTCTGGAGTGGATAACTTAGGCAGGAACTCTCCTAATGGACTTGAAAAGGTCGCTGCTCTCCCATCTAGCCAAACCGACTCGGCTGTTTGGAAAGGTAATTGAAGATTTCTCCCTCCACTGACAGCAGTGACGGAGAAATTATTTCCGGCATCTTCTTCGCTGCCACCTAGTTCCTGGAAGGTTCTTTTGAAGTCCGCTTCCACTTCGCCTCTGTCCCGTCTCAAATATCAGACTCCAGATTGTTGAGATCATTAGTGGGAGATGAATGTGTGGCTGGTGTATTCACATAGCTCCTCATTCTCTCTCACTCTCTCTCTCTCTCTGTCTCTCTCACTCTCTCTCTCACTCGCATACACACACACGCACGCACAAACACATATATTCTACACCTCATCTCTACAGTCACTCGGCCT
>NC_137914.1:2500044-2505044 GCF_963457725.1 Sprattus sprattus
ACACACACACACACACACACACACACACACACACACACACATACTGTTATGGTCTAGGGGAAACCATAAAGTAAGGGAGGACGGAGACGTAGCTTTCTTTATCAACATCTAAGGTTTATTTCATAAACCAAACGAAAACGACAGAAATGACAAACGACTGGACTAACGAGTAGGCAGGAAGCGATCAGTAATCAGTAGTGTGGTGCGAACGACTGTTGCGTGTAGGTAATATACTGCGTGCATGTTGCATGTTACACCAAGTAAAGATAAACACAAATAACAGCAGCAGTTAGAAGCAGGCAGCAGCAAGGCGCAAAGCGGCAGAGCAGCGGAACGGGAAGCAGATATAGGCCGCGTCCTAAGCGACCCCGCCCACCTCAGTCCTAATCGGGATGACACCTGCAGACAATCACAAGCAAGGCCTGGTGGCCGTCACACACACACACACACACACACACACACACACACACACACACACATGCTGACCGTGGACTTGAGTCGCTCTCGATCAAGAGCACCTTAGGTCTATTCTGGGTCTGTTACTGAATTACCTGCCTCGGTACCCTGTAGAGGGCGGGTCCAGTTGGCACATTTGCTGGGGGGGGGGGGGCTTCCTAATGTTACAATAAGCAACAACAGAAAATACCTATTTTGAGTGGAATAAATCTGACTGACTACAAGCAAAAGTCAAAAAGCAGACACTAATCTCATCCTACAAAATAGGAGTGCAAAAAACAGACGGAATGTTAAATTCAATTTAGAAATGTACAGAAATGTACAGACCATTTCCATTTAAACTAAATTAGTAGGTATGTTATTGCTCCGAGTTGAAACATCAGCAACACCTCCAAGAGGAAACGCTTCATTAGCAAGTGCAACATACTATACAGATAAGTTGATTGTTGCTGATCTACCGTCACTTTTAATGCAGCGTCATCGTTAGCACAGAGCTATCCACATGGTCTGATGTCTGGTGTGCGGCAAGGGTGTACTATTTCCCCATTCTCTTCCTAATTGCCATTGACTGGGTCATGAGGAATACAATTGACAGACCCAGGGGTATCCGATCCACTTTGTTCTCCCAACTTAAAGACGTAGATTTCGCCGATGATCTTGCTGTCCTTGCACCAAAGCACATCCACCTGCAGGAGAAAACTGACAGACTGAACGAATTTGCCCAACAGGTAGGGCTGAACATAAATGCACCCAAAACTCAAGTGATGTGCATCAATGCCAACCCAGATGCACCAATCACAGTGAACGGGAACACTCTTGACTATGTTGAGGACTCATCAGCTAAGACAACTCTGCACAAAAAGACATCAGAGCAAGACTCGGAGAGGCACAGGGTGCTTTTGCTAGGCTACACTCCATCTGGAAGTCTAAGCAATACAGCTTAAGAACAAAGGTCCGACTCTACAACAGGAACGTAAAATCTGTGTTGTTGTACGGCTCGGAGTGCTGGCGAGTAACATCTTACGACATGAAAAAAGTCGAAACCTTCCACAATGGATGCCTCAGGAAACTCTGTTGAATCTTCTGGCCTGAGAAAATATCCAATGCACATTTATACAAGAAGACTAAGTGCAACAGTGTGGTACTAGAGATCAAACGCCACCGATTCAAATGGCTCGGACACGTTCTCAGGATGGACCAGGACTGCATCCCTAAGATCGCCCTACGATGGACTCCACCTGGGAAAAGGAAGCAAGGCCGGCCCAAGAACACCTGGCGGCGAACGGTGACAGCGGAGCTGAAGGAGAAGAACCTAACCTGGGGGCGACGCACAGCATCCGGCACAAGACAGGTCCAGATGGAGGCAGATCGACGAAGCCTCAGTAGGGACGAAGAGGATTAATAAAATAATAATAATAATGCAGGGATCAAGAGAATGTTGTGATTGTGATCAAATTGTATTCATCTCCTAATGTAAAAGGACGCTAGAGCTTTGAAACCCGGGACAAAAAGCTCAGTTGACCAATAACAAAAACAGAACAGTAATCCACCTATATGCTTCATGCCCCAAAGACTTCATATTAAAGTTGGCCAGTGTGGGGCACTATTTGCACAGCTTACTTTGTCAGTTTGTCTATGCAGTTCACAGCAACAGGCAACACAGGTAAGTAATCAATCATTACATGTAACAGACAGACACACAGTTTGAGTCCATCTATGTATGATTGTGTGTGTGTTTGTATTTTTGTGTGTGTGTGTGTGTGTGTGTGTTTGTATTTGTGTGTGTGTGTGTGTGTGTGTGTGTGTGTGTGTGTGTGTGTGTGTGTGTGTGTGTGTGTGTCCAAGCGGCTCCCAGTAATGAGCTACCTGCCTCATCTTAGACAGTTGGGGCTGTCAGACAGTAGCTACCTCTGCCACTGATCCAGCCCTCCTCAGACACACGCACGCACACACACACACACACAGGCGCCTTCCTTCCCCCTCAGCTGCTACTAGCCTGCTACGAGGGTTCAGCTTCAGGTGATCACAGATGACGGGCTATGCTAACGCTAACCCCTCAGCTGCTACTAGCCTGCTACGAGGCTTCAGCTTCAGGTGATCACAGATGACGGGCTATGCTAACGCTAACCCCTCAGCTGCTGCTAGCCTGCTACGAGGCTTCAGCTTCAGGTGATCACAGATGACGGGCTATGCTAACGCTAACCCCTCAGCTGCTGCTAGCCTGCTACAAGGCTTCAGCTTCAGGTGATCACAGATGACGGGCTATGCTAACGCTAACCCCTCAGCTGCTGCTAGCCTGCTACGAGGGTTCAGCTTCAGGTGATCACAGATGACGGGCTATGCTAACGCTAACCCCTCTGCTGCTGCTAGCCTGCTACGAGGGTTCAGCCTCAGGTGATCACAGATGACGGGCTATGCTAACGATAACCCCTCAGCTGCTGCTAGCCTGCTACGAGGCTTCAGGTGATCACAGATGACGGGCTATGCTAACGATAACCCCTGATTGCTCCCCTTCTCTCCCTCAGTGGAAGAGCACGGTAGCCAGCCTGTCAGACCCTGTGTGTGTGTTCTCAGACGGGTCGAGACGGGAGCACAGCGTGGGGGTGTAAAGGGTTTCAGCGCTGCTCCTCCATCTACAGTAGTGATGCAGTGCTACACACACACACACACACACACACACACACACACACACGTCAGCGCTACTCCTCCATCTACAGTAGTGATGCAGTGCTACACACACACACACACACACACACACACACACACACACACACACACACACACGTCAGCGCTACTCCTCCATCTACAGTAGTGATGCAGTGCTAGCGCATGTTCCAGTCCTTGAGCATTCTTCTGTTCCCCATCTTCCCAGATCTCAAAAAATAAACACACGCAAACAAGCCAACACACACACACACACACAAACACACACACACACACACTCACACACACACATACAGGCACCCTGGAGTCCTCACGGCACTAAGTGGGCAGATGGCCTAATCACTGTCTGGAGCTGCTCTTAGACGCTGAATGAAAAGGAGTGACTCACGGTCGGTCTCTCCACTTCTCTCTGCATCCCCCTTCACTCCCTGGCGCTGCCGGAGTGCTTTTCACACACACACACACACACACACACACACACACACACACACACCAGCCCCTTCACTCCCTGGCGCTGCCGGAGTGCTTTTCTCTGCGTCGCGCCGCTTTTTTACCTGGGACCTGAAAGCTCTGACAGGCAGTCATTTCAGACGCCGCAATCTCCCGACACCCCGCTTGGCCCCCATAAAGCCCTAAATTGAGCGACAGCTCGTCTCTGTCAGGGGTGTGTGTGTGTGTGTGTGTGTGCAAGCGTGCGTGTGTCTGTGTGTGTGTGTGTGTGTGTGTGTGTGTGTGTGTGTGTGTGTGTGTGTGTGTGTGTGTGTGTGTGTGTGTGTGTGTGTGTGTGTGTGTGTGTGTGTGTGTGTGTGTGTGTGTGTGTGTGTGTGTGTGTGTGTGTGTGTGTGTGTGTGTGTGTGTGTGTGTGTGAGGGGCTGGTGGCGATACGGCCACAGAGAGGGAGTGCAGAGCCACAGTCACACTCCAGAGCCAACCAACCGCTCTGAGCCGAAACGGGCTGAATTCAGATTCATGGCGCAGTTTTGCCATGTAAGGCAATGGACCTGGCAGTACAAAGCCATACTCACTGTCCTTTCTCTCTCTCCTTCCCTCTCTCTTTCCTGGCCCAGTACCTAGTGTGTGTGTCAGAAAGGCTCGGGGCTCTGCTGCTTCTCTGGAGTGGGCCATCACACACTCTTTGGAGATGGAAAGGAGAGATAGGGTCTCTAATCCTCAGATTACTGCCGGGGTGGGATGTCTTGTGTGATAGTACACCATCTTTTAAAGATTTATTTTGGGGCTTTGATGCCTTTAATCAGATAGGACAGTAGAGAGAGACAGGAAGTGAGCTGGAGAAAGATCGGGAGAAGGATTGGGAAATGACCACGAGTCGGACTCGAACCGTGTCCCCATGGGTATTCCGACCCATTCATGGTACAGGGCTGCTGCTGCTTGCGCCACAGCTCCCCCCATAGTACGCCATCTTGAATGATCCTCAGATACACTGCCGGGTAGGGACGTCTTGAGTGATAGTACACCATCTTGACTGATCCTCAGATAGGCTGCCGGGGTGGGATGTCTTGTGTGATCGTACACCATCTTGACTGATCCTCAGATACACTGATGGGTTGGACGTCTTGTGTGATAGTACACCATCTTGACTGATCCTCAGATAGGCTGCCGGGGTGGGATGTCTTGTGTGATCGTACACCATTTTGACTGATCCTCAGATACACTGATGGGTTGGACGTCTTGTGTGATGGTACACCATCTTGACTGATTCTCAGATACACTGCCGAGGTTGGACGCCTTGTGTGATAGTACACCATCTTGACTGATTCTCAGATACACTGCCGAGGTTGGACGCCTTGTGTGATAGTACACCATCTTGACTGATTCTCAGATACACTGCCGGGGTGGGATGTCTTGTGTGATAGTACACC
>NC_137914.1:2512544-2522544 GCF_963457725.1 Sprattus sprattus
CTTGTTGAATCTTCACCAAACTTCCAACGGATAATCCTCAGAGTTATCAAACATATTTTGTTACTTTGAAAACCACTTGTACGTCACAAGACTATCGAATTCAGCGACAAAGCAGTCCAACATGAAGTGCGCTTATATTCTCAGCAAGTCTTCCATCCATTGAAACATCCTGCCCTTGAGTTTCCATGGCAACGCTCTCCTCCTGGACTGCTTGGCCCCCTCAATCACTTCTTGCTCCTGACTCGCCTGTGTGTGTGTGTGTGTGTGTGTGTGTTGGTGTGTGTTGTATGTGTTGTGTGTGTGTGTGTGTGTGTTTGTGTGTTTGTGTGTTTGTGTGTGTGTGTGTGTGTGTGTGTGTGAGTGTGTGTGGTGTGAGATATGATAATACCTAATGTTTGTTTGTTGATATTAGTCAATATTTGTCAAGTGTGAAGTTGTGTGAAGGCCTTGTGTTCCATTAGGGTTTAGTCAAGGTGAAGTTGCTGAATAAACCTCAACATTTGATATTACTTAAAGTTTATATAGCCTCAAGAGATGACGACTCATTGAGTAGCTGCTGTTTGCACTCCTAATGTGGAGTGTAAACGCTAATGGGGTCAGGCTGCAGGTTGTTTACTTGTGTGTTTGTTTGTTTGTTTGTTTGTTTACCTGTGTGTTTGTTTGTTTGTTTGTGCCCACAGGCGATGGAGAGGCGAGTGCGGCATTTTGAAACATTCCTGTAAGAGGTGCCGGTCGGACTGCACCGCAGACTCTCCAATCGGAGAGGATACCAGCCTACTGAGCCACGCCCCCCCACCCACCCCCCCACCACCGAAGAGCCACGCCCTCTCCTCCAAGGCGTGCAGGTGTACTGTCTCCGTCTTAACTGAAGAAAGACAAGAGTGAGAAACAAACTGAGGAAGGGAGGGAGAGGGAGGGAGGGGAGGGAGGGAGGAATGGAGAGAGAGAGACACACACTTACAAGGAAATGGCGAACTTGGTGCTATCGTCTCAGGTACTCTGGACAGTATCAGTCTACAGAACCAAACTCAACTCAGTCTTTCATACACATTCACACTCACACACACACACACACACAAACACACACACACTCATGCCAATGCTGACTGGCATTCTTGGTGCTATTGGGTTCTACTGGGTTTTACCGGGTGCTTCTGGGTGCGTTTGGGTGCTATCGTTCTGTTTTCTGCTCCTTCGGGTTTCCCTCAGACAAAAAAGGAGAAGAAGAAACAAAAAGATCAAATGAACACCGAGGAAGATTGTCTGAAATTTTGCCTCTTTTGTTTTAAGGAGTCCTCACAAGTATACGAATACACACACACACACACACACACACACACACACACACATAGAGGCACAGATTCTCACCAGCAGTGGCAAATCCCTTTGCAAATGAGGTGTTAAGACTGAGTGGTTTGTGACATCATCATCATCGTCAGGACAACCTGATCCCCACCCCTCTTATCCAATCAGTCCCTTCCACCCTTCTTCTCTGTAATCTTTTGACTCCCTAGGTTTTTTTTCCAATGTCCAACCTCTTTGATAGCTTCTTGACTAGCGTTGTTGTTAAAATAAACTATTTCCTTGAGAATTTGAAGAAGAAGAAAAAAAAAAAAAAAAAAAGAAAGATCAGTCTTTGAAACGGTCACCAGATGTTTTTGTAGCCGTCACAGTTTGCCAAGTGTCACCCTGTCAGACAGACGCCATTAAACTCAACCGACAGCGCCAGTCATTCTTACTCTCCACACTGCGGGTAAGCTTCTAGGGGAGGGAGAGGGATTGCAATTCTTTTTTTTTTTTCGTTAGAGCTGTGAAGTCAGTTGCTTGATGATGCTGAGGAAATGAAGGGTCAATAATCTGTGGTGACCTTGAGATGACCTTTAACTGATGACCTCTGCTCCTGGTGATGGGTTCTCCAACCCAGCCAGATTTCACAGGTTGTCAGATGACACATGCAGATACTCTCTCTCATACACCCACACACACACACTGGCAGAGTGAGAATGCAGTCAAACCAGCTCACCTCACTCACACACACACACACATAGACACAAACACAGACACACACACACACACACACACACACACAACTGCCATGAGTTATGTATGTATCATGTTGGGCATCTTGCCACCTCCATGAACACACACACACACACAAACACACACACACACACATCCTCTCCCCGACCGAGAGCTGCCAAGCCTGTGCAGGCGGTGCTAAAGTGTGTGTTGGGTTTCCTGTACAGACCCTGCTCTAGCTGAGTGTTTAGACTCCTGGGAATTTAGAGAAGTCCAGATTATTCGGTGCTCATGATCAAGCTAGTGGTCTTCACACACACAAACACACACACACACACACACACACACACACACACACACACACACACACACACACACACACACACACACACTCTCTCAATGGTGATCATGATACACAAGGCTACTTCTACAGTGTGTATTACTGCATCAGGTATTGAGAGAAGCATTACTTTCTGTTGGCTGGTAACAGCAACCATCATTTTTAGTTTTTTTGTCTTTGATTTCCTTCTTTACGTGTCTGTCTTTATCTGTCTGTCTGTCTCATTTGTCTTCCCCACAAGTCTTGAAGTCTGTTGAGACTCTACAAATGCTTAGGCTCCTCCTTCTCGCTTAGGCTCCTCCTCCTTCTCGCTGGGCAATTTGACAGTCGGTGTCTCTTGAGCGCCCCCTGCAGCTCTGCCGAGTCTGTGCAACATCTTTTCAGGGGAGAACAGTACAGACATGCAACAGCAGAGGTTTCTATGACGATACACCAGATGGCTTTACATTAATACATGCAGAGGAAAGGATAGAGAGAGAGAGAGAGAGAGAGAGAGAAAGAGAAAAAAGAGAGAGAGAGCGAGGCGAGCGAGCGAACACATGGCTACCTCATCTTACCTCATCTGGGTTGACCATAGCGAGTAGAGTTTAAACAGTTTGCGTCTGTTAGAGGTTTTAGACACACGTACACACATATACAACAGAAATCCGAAACTCACACACCTTCACACACACACACACATATAAGTCCAACATTCACACATACACCAGAAATCTGACACACACATATTCACACACACAAACACATTGTCATAGACCTACACTCACAAACTCCACAGTAGTTCTAAAGCAGCTGTACAGATGAGCGAATCCCTCTATTGTTGTTGTTGTTGATGATGATGATGATGCTGTTGATGATGATGTTGTCGTTTTTGTATACACATATGAGCCAGAAATGATAGAACATCACCTTTAAAAGAAAATACATGTTTATAGTTACGCACATCCCTCTCTTTTGGTGAAGCGTTAGATACTACCTTTTGTTTCTCTAACACACACACACACACACACACACACACGAAGACTTAAAGGTCATCCCAGCATCTCTCATCTCTCTCTTCTTCTATGGTATTTATTAACAGAGCGAGTATACGCAGTGTTTTACAGTCTAATATACTTTTAACAGTTT
This sequence comes from Sprattus sprattus, assembly GCF_963457725.1. Lineage (NCBI taxonomy): Eukaryota > Metazoa > Chordata > Actinopteri > Clupeiformes > Clupeidae > Sprattus > Sprattus sprattus. Next base: position 2,516,032 of record NC_137914.1, read on the forward strand.
TTCTACTTTTTTTGAGGCAACTTATTGGGGGGGGGGGGGGGGGGGAACAAAAAAAAACTTTGAAAAGGTTGGAACTTTGTGCTGAAGGGTGGGTTAGCACATTGGTGTAGCAGGTGTTTATTGTTTGTTTGTTTGTTTGTTTGTTTATTTGCTGGGCGGGATGATTAGAGGTTTACATGGTCTCAGGTGTCTGCTGCAGAAACTGGTGACCGAGGACTGTCGGCCTGAATCTCGCTGGCAGTCGGCGGCCATCTTGGAATGATGTATTTATTCCGTTGTAATTTTGACGACGATATCATTTCTCTTCTGTTTTTTTTTTTTTCTTTGTTTGCATTTCGGTAACAGACTGCTGGACAGGACGAAGCTGAGTATCAAGCTAATGTGATTTGGAGTTTGATAGTGACACACACACACACACATACACACACGTATGCATAGCACGTCCTCCCAGAATAGACCCTGTGTTCGTGAAGTGCTTTGTTTACTATTGTGATTATAACTTTCTCCTCTGTCATTTACACACACACACACACAAACACACAAAAACACACAAGCCTCACTTAACAGACCTAAACCCACACATGCATACAAACATGCATACATACTAACCGCTATGTTTGGCAACATTGCAGTGACATTACGGCTCATTCTTGACAGTGTAGTACATGTTAGGATTGTGTTGTATGTCTCCAGTCTTGAGGCCAACACACACACGCACTGTCTCATTAACTGTTGATATCACATCATAAATTCTGTCGTTGGATGGGTCCGAATGCTCCGGTTTTCTTCCTAGCAAGGTTGAGCTTAGTTGCATTTGAGTCTCAGCTGTCCAAATACCCCATAGGGGAATCTAGGCCAGACCACAGCCAGACCTCAGCCAGACCTCAGCCAGACCTGATCTTCATTGGTCTCCATCGTCTGCTTCTTAAAAAGTGAATCTTCTGCGGAGGTGAGCCGCATTGGGCCCAGATCAGGCCCAGATCGAAACAAAGCCGTGGAAACGTACCTGTCTGCAACTCGCCCTGTAGTCGGTTTCCCATGGTGATGACCCAGATAAACAAAATGCCAATTGTTGGAACAGAGGGGTCTGCACAGGCGCGTAGTCCAGGAGACAGAATGTTTGTTTGTTTGCTTTTTCCTTTCCTTTGTGCGCTTTTCCATGTTTTCTTTCTTTCCTCCTTTTGATTGATTAATAACATCCTATAAGTAGATGATGTTTTCTTTGAGATTACAGTTTTGTGGGGGATCGATTTTTTTTTCTGTTGTTGTTGGCTAGAATTTGCCAGATATTTGTATTATTATTATTATTAATATGATTTGTTTTTGTTATTTGTCCCCTTTCATTTCGCTAAAGCTAACTTTTTTTAAATTTAAAAACGAATTTTCTTTTTTCTCCAAGCATTACTCTTGTGGGGTTCTATGGGGTGAATTGCAAACATTTTACTGTAATTTTTCTGAAATTTAAAAACTGCTGTGACATACTTGAAATAAGGGTGCAAAATTGTTGTCTACGTTAAAGCGCTTTCCACTTTCACTTTGTTTTATATGACCTCATGTTTTTTTTATTTTGCACTAAACACCTGGCCTGTGAATCAATAAAATGCATTTGGGTTTGTAAACATGATTTTGGACTTTTCATTCGACATTACAGTAGACAGATTTTTGGATTGTTTTTAGAATCTGTTTGGTTTTCTAATAGAAACCAAACAGATGCTTCCTTGACCCAGTTTATCGAAGTTGTATCCGTTTATCGCAATTGTATCCGTTTATCGCAGTTGTATCCGTTTATCGCAGTTGTATCCGTTTATCGCAATTGTATCCGTTTATCGCAGTTGTATCCGTTTATCGCAGTTGTATCCATTTATCGCTGCTGTTTTAGTTCATCGTAGGTGTATTCGTTTACCCAGCTGTGTTAGTTATTGCAATTGTGTCAATTTATCGCAGCTGTGTTAGTTTATCGCGGCTGTGTCCGTGTATCGCGGCCTTTGTTAGTTTATCGCAGCTGTGATAGTTGATGGTATACCTGGTGCAACATTCCTATGAAGCCACTCCAGTAGAGCAAGCTAAACCGTTAACAACTGTTTTTCAGTCTTTCTTTTCTTTACGTTTCTGTTTTTTTTGTACTTCATTCAGATTTTGCTGTCTGGAATTCATTTGTGTGTATGGGCCCTTCTGTAAGCTTTCAATATGCCTTCGCACAGAGTTCTATACTACATAGCTCTGTTTACTCTACACATAGCATATGTTATAGTCCTTTTGTTTGTGCTGTGAAATCCGTCCCGTGATTACCATTCAAACCTGAGGCTTATCCATCATCTGTGTTCGACACTTTTTGCTAAATCAACCCTTTTTCTCCAGTCGGCCCCCAACCCAGTAATGTCCTGAGGACTACTCCCAGGGGCACCATCACTCTGCAAGTGTGACAGAATTCAGTCGGCTCGTTCCTGAGGGGTGTATCGTGAAGGCTTATGTGGGTTAGGATCTTAAAATAGATACTTACACAGATTCAGCCTTCCTGTGTAGTTGGATTTCCATCTCAACTTTGTCTAGCTCGGTTTAATACAAATGTGCTTGTTATTTTTTGTTGAATTTTTTTTAGACACGATCTACATGCAAACAATACAAAAGACAAGAATGGGAGCATTCAGAAGAGAATGCAAACCTCCGCCTTGTGACCTTGACCTTTGACCTTGACATCTGAAAATCTAATCAATTATTGCCATTATATTACCCAATCTCCCCACAAAGTTTGATGGAAATCGGTCCATGCGTTTCTGCGTAATCCTGCTGACAAACAGACAAACAAACATACAGGGGCGAAAACATAACATCCTTGGCGGAGGTAATAACAGAGAAAAAAAACAAAGGCTTTTTTTTTTTGTAGAATCGAGAGTATGTATTTACTGTTTGGGCCTTAACAGCATATGTCAATTTTTGGGGTACAGATTTACAGACAGTTCATCATCATCCCCTATTCAATGTCTAAAAACGTTTATACAGAATAACCCTCTGGCATTTAAAATATACAGATTTCCTTCACATAATATACAGTATGGCTCGTCGTCTAGGCATCCGCCACTCCAGAGGCCCTGCTCCCATCACCCCCATCAGGTCCAGCTCCTCCCCAATGTTGTTGTAGGGTAGGGATGGAACACACACACACACACACACATACAGAGCAAAATACATTGCACATTTGATGGGGAGAGGGGCTCAAAAGACTGTAGATGGAAAGAGATATATAAGGAAGAGAGAGAGGTGTCAAACAGAAAGGCAGATCAAAAATGGAGACACGTTGATTGAAACGGAGATGGAGAAACGGATCTAAGCAAACGGACAGAGATGTAAGACTAACAGAGAGACGGAGATGTAGACTAACAGAGAGACGGATCAAAATCATACTGGAGACACAGCAGTCAGAACAATAAAAGACAGATCCTGCAGACAGGCAGCCAAAATGTGAAAGGAAGAGAGATAGACAGATCTGGCAGACAGACAGACGGAGATCTGGCAGACAGACAGACAGACAGACAGAGGGAGATTTGGCAGACAGACAGACAGACAGATCTGGCAGACAGACCGCTAGGACAGACAGACAGACAGACAGACAGATCGGGCAGACAGACAGACAGACAGACAGACAGACAGACAGATCTGGCAGAGAGACCGTTAGGACAGACAGACAGACAGACAAAGCCCTGGAGTGAAGACTCTCCTCCTCCAGCCAATGGTCACTTGTGCTTCAGATTCAGGAGTAAGTACGTTTTAGAAAAGGTCACAGTAAAGAGAGTTCAGTTCCTGATATGTTTTAAAGAAATGTCTCAACCCTGTGTTCCCCAGGCTAGCATTCCCTTGCCATGTGCACACACACACACACACACACACACACACACCCACACTCACTTGAGGCCCATCAGATACAGCGAACGTTACGACTCCCTTCTCAACGAGTCCTTTGACGTGAAGTCCTACTTTTTTTAAGACAGCCTCTGCAGTTGGGGCACTCAAATGATCACACACACACACACACACACACACACACACAGTTATAAGGACTCCTGTGGTGTGCCAATCCAGAAGAGTCGAAGAGGGAACAGAGCAAAGATGCAAAGACACGCCATGTCAAGATGACGAGGATGGCCTCGAAGAGAGGGTGGTGATGGTTCTTCTCAGGAGGAAAAGATGACTGGTAAGGCCGGGGCTGGCTGATGTCACTTCCTGCGTGGCGGTAGGGGGGCTGTGAGACCACTTATTGGTAAATGCATGAGCAGAGTTTTGAGACCCGACCAGGTCTATGATTTCATTTCCTGTCACACACAACAGGAGTGCCAGAAGGACTATGGTAGGTCTCTGATGTCACTTCCTGCCAAGCTGAGCAGTGGTTTGTGGCTCAGCTGTGGCGAGGTCATAGGTCATCTCTGTTACGGCTCTGGCTCAAGCGTGGTTGGTCCATTTCCAGGCTGAATCCACCACAGTCTGCTGCCTCCTGGTGTGTGTTTGAATGTTGTGTGTGTGTGTATGTGTGTGTGTGTGTGTGTGTGTGTGTATGTACAGTACCAGTCAAAAGTTTGGACACACCTCATTTTTTGAGAAGTTTTTTTTCTTTACTTTACTTATTTTCTACATGGTAGATAACACTTTTTTAGTTTTGTACATCATTCCATATGTGTCCTTTCGTAGTTTAAATGTCTTCAGTATTAATCTACAATGTAGAAAAAAATAAAAGTGAAGAAAACACTTCTCCAAAAAATGAAAGGTGTGTCCAAACTTTTGACTGGTACTGTGTGTGTGTGTGTGTGTGTGTGTCTGTGTCTCTGTGTTTGTGTTTGTGTGTGTGTGTGTGTGTGTGTGTGTGTGTGTGTGGGAGAGGTCAGCCGCTCTGGATGTACTTCTTGATGACCACGCAGCCGTGCCTGAAGAGGGGGCAGGGGAGGTTCTGGAGCAGCGTCCAGGCGTTGGAGCTCGGGTCGAACACCTCCATGCTGCCCAGGACCGGGCCCTCACTGCTCACGATGCCGCCTGTGGTGTAGATCTTACCGTCCAGAATCACCGCACTACAGAGGGACAGAGAGAGAGGAGGGTGAGTTTATAATGCAAGAGAGAAAAATAGGATAACTTTACATTACCAGAGAGAGGATGATAACTTTACATTACCAGAGACAGGATACGTTTACATTACCAGAGAGAAATATAGGAGGATAACTTTACATTACCAGAGACAGGATACATTTACATTACCAGAGAGAAATATAGGATGATATATTTACATTCCTAGAGAGAGGAGGTTAACTTTACATTACCAGAGAGAGAGGATGATACATGTACATTCCCAGAGAGAGGAGGTTAACTTTACATTACCAGATAGAGGATGATACATTTACATTACCAGAGAGAGGAGGATAACTTGACATTCCCAGATAGAGGATAGAGAGAGAGAGAATCAAATACTAGCGGGTGCATTTCTATACTCTATAGAGCCACGGTAGCCCCACATTAATGGAGAGAGAGAGAGAATCAAAGACTAGCGGGTGCATTTCTATACTCTATAGAGCCACAGTAGCCCCACATTAATGGGGATGCCTCAGAGGGATGCCTTAATTGTCCTTCTGTAATTCAGTTTTATTGGTATAGCGCCAATAACAGTTGAAACTGCACATAGAGAGCCCCGAAGCCCCTAGGGGCAAGGAAACATTCCCTCTTAACAGGAAGAATCCTCAGCTCGAAGGGGGGAACCATCTGCTTGGGGCTAGACGAGAGGAAAGATGGCAAAAGAAAGGGGGAAGGGGCAGAAGAGAAGGGAGGAGAGGAGAAGACCGAATCCTAGGCAAGCGAATATCTGTATACATGCACAAGGATAAAACATATTGGCATATAGTATAATATAAACATATTATGATGCGGAAGTCTGTTCAGCTGTCCAAATGGTTGCGTCTGAGAGAGAGAGAGAGAGAGAGAGCGAGAGAGGAAGGGAGGGAGGGAGGGAGGGAGGGAGGGAGAGAGAGAACAGAAAGACAGAAGGAGAAAGACAGAGGGGAGTGCTTGTTGACGTTAGGACCGATGGCATCTGCAGTGCAACACTCAATTCTGTCCAGTTACCCAGTGTGTTCAACCTCTTTGAAAATGTAAGTTGCGTTAAGCATTGCTGTACTATCCATTTTTTGCCCATTAGCAGAAGACATAATTACTTTAATTTAACTTGGGTCTCCCCCTGGACAGCCCAGACCGCACATTAAAGCGTTGTCATGAGGATTAATGCAATTACATTACTCCAGGAAGATATACACGGACATGCAGTACCTTCAAGGGGTATACTATTTCTACAAGAAGTGAGGAGATTTCTGTCATGTGCAGATGTACTTAGGAGAAGAGTTCAAATGCAGTACACACAGGGATTCTTCAATGCCAGGTAGACATGGTGTATGTGTGTGTAACTGAAGAAACCTTGGATGCTGCATTGGACCACCTGCATTTACCTCTCTCTCTTTTTTCTCTCTCTCTCTCTCGTTCTCTCTG
>NC_137914.1:2527544-2545044 GCF_963457725.1 Sprattus sprattus
CCTCTCCTCTCCTCTCCTCTCCTCTCTAGATCAGCATTAGGTACAGTATGTAGACACACACCTCTCCTCTCCTCTCCTCTCCTCTCTAGATCAGCATTAGGTACAGTATGTAGACACACACCTCTCCTCTCCTCTCCTCTCCTCTCCTCTCTAGATCAGCATTAGGTACAGTATGTAGACACACACCTCTCCTCTCCTCTCCTCTCCTCTCTAGATCAGCATTAGGTACAGTATGTAGACACACACCTCTCCTCTCCTCTCCTCTCCTCTCCTCTCTAGATCAGCATTAGGTACAGTATGTAGACACACACCTCTCCTCTCCTCTCCTCTCCTCTCCTCTCTAGATCAGCATTAGGTACAGTATGTAGACACACACACCTCTCCTCTCCTCTCCTCTCTAGATCAGCATTAGGTACAGTATGTAGACACACACCTCTCCTCTCCTCTCCTCTCCTCTCCTCTCTAGATCAGCATTAGGTACAGTATGTAGACACACACCTCTCCTCTCCTCTCCTCTCTAGATCAGCATTAGGTACAGTATGTAGACACACACCTCTCCTCTCCTCTCCTCTCCTCTCTAGATCAGCATTAGGTACAGTATGTAGACACACACCTCTCCTCTCCTCTCCTCTCTAGATCAGCATTAGGTACAGTATGTAGACACACACCTCTCCTCTCCTCTCCTCTCCTGACACACACCTCTCCTCTCCTCTCCTCTCCTCTCTAGATCAGCATTAGGTACAGTATGTAGACACACACCTCTCCTCTCCTCTCCTCTCTAGATCAGCATTAGGTACAGTATGTAGACACACACCTCTCCTCTCCTCTCCTCTCCTCTCTAGATCAGCATTAGGTACAGTATGTAGACACACACCTCTCCTCTCCTCTCCTCTCCTCTCTAGATCAGCATTAGGTACAGTATGTAGACACACACCTCTCCTCTCCTCTCCTCTCCTCTCTAGATCAGCATTAGGTACAGTATGTAGGCATTATTAATGGAGAGCTGCAGAGAACATTGAGGGAGGCAGTGAGCAAATTAAAGACCGCTTGAAAACATTAAGGGAAATATGAGTAATTACTTTGAGGACTTTTGAAGACCTCCTGTGTTGCAGTGACTCGTTAAGAGCGTGGGTGTGGGAGATATTTTTGTGCTTCAGTGAACCTTCACACGGAGACAGAAGTGAACGCTCCCATAAATAAATAATACAATAATATATTCGATAAATATAACCATCTAATAAATGCACCATATGGAGGATTGTTTTTCTCACTGTAAGGAATCTCTCTGCCGAAGACGGAAAAGGCTTGTTTATCCTTACTTGTTTTTCATTTTCTTTATGTGTGGCAAACTCAATATGAAGAAGCTTAGGTTAAATGCCAGTTGAAGAGGCGTTATGCCGCACACCCTCCCCTCACCTCCCCTCCCCTCCCCTCCCCTACCCCGATGTTCCCAATCATGTGGATCTGCGCCAGATGGGAGCTTATTGCACGCTAGCCACGCGCTTACACGCCGAAACATCCGAGGAGGCGAAGAGTAATCACATCTTTCATGAAACGGCAAATGACTGACAGCTAAACACTCGCTGACGCATATTAAAACCGAAAGGTCGTCGGGCGCAACGCAAAACGGCCGACTTATGAATGCACCGTCCGCACCAGACCCTCTGACGGAGAAATTGTCTCCCAAACGATTACAGGCGAGCCAATTTATCACGTCGATGAATAATTCACGGCGCCGGCCGCGCTACGTTTGGGTTTGTTATGTCGGGCCGATTGACACACACTCCTGCGAGAGACGTACGTGTGCGGAGCGAAGCGGAGGCATAGACGGCAGCCGTCGGATTTAATGGCTCGAATAAATAAGCAGGGCTACTCAACAGCGGCGCCGTGTAATATTCAACAGGGGGAAGACTTGTCTTTGCTTGTCTTGTTGCGTGGGGCGTGAGGCGTGTGGTGATACACGTCAGACACCAATGATTAAAACATTGTCAGTCAGCTGGAGAGGGATGTGTGTGTGTGTGTGTGTGTGTGTGTGTGTGTGTTGTGTGTCAGAGAGGGATAGGCCGCTCTTAACGACCTCAACAGGGCAGCAAGCAGAGAGAGAGAGAGAGAGAGAGAGAGAGAGAGAGAGAGAGAGAGAGAGAGAGAGAGAGAGAGAGAGAGAGAGAGAGAGAGAGAGAGAGAGAGAGAGAGAGAGAGAGAGAGAGAGAGAGAGAGAGAGAGAGAGAGGAGAGAGAGAGAGAGAGAGAGGAGAGAGAGATGGAGGGGAGGGAGGGGAGAGACGAGCTCAGAATGCGCTCTGAGAATGGCACAGGCTTGGAAAGATACCACACACCGTTTCTAACTGTAGAGCGGAACCCGTGGAAAGTCACTGCTTTGTGACTATGCCAATAAAGCTACTGCAGTACCCGAAGAGACAAAGTGATGTGGACTGGCAAAAAGAAGTTGAGAGAGAGAGAGAGAGAGAGATGGTGAGAGAGAGATGGTGAGAAGAGGGAGAGGGAGAGGGGGAGAAAGACCGATGGAAATAAACATGGAGTGGAGTTTTCTCTCTGAAAGGAGTGATATAGCAATACAGCAAGACTGATCTACAGATAATGGCAGAGATGTGGGGCCAATACCTGTGTATACAGTGTATACCTCTAAGGTGGGGTTATAACAGTAGTGTATCTCTAAGGTGGGGTTATAACAGTAGTGTATACCTCTAAGGTGGGGTTATAACAGTAGTGTATACCTCTAAGGTGGGGTTATAACAGTAGTGTATCTCTAAGGTGGGGTTATAACAGTAGTGTATCTCTAAGGTGGGGTTATAACAGTAGTGTATACCTCTAGGGTGGGGTAATAACAGTAGTGTATACCTCTAAGGTGGGGTTATAACAGTAGTGTATACCTCTAAGGTGGGGTTATAACAGTAGTGTATACCTCTAAGGTGGGGTTATAACAGTAGTGTATCTCTAAGGTGGGTTATAACAGTAGTGTATACCTCTAAGGTGGGGTTATAACAGTAGTGTATACCTCCAGGTTGGGGGTAATAACAGTAGTGTATACCTCTAAGGTGGGGTTATAACAGTAGTGTATACCTCTAAGGTGGGGTTATAACAGTAGTGTATACCTCCAGGTTGGGGTAATAACAGTAGTGTATACCTCCAGATTGGGGTTATAACAGTAGTGTATACCTCTAAGGTGGGGTTATAACAGTAGTGTATACCTCTAAGGTGGGGTTATAACAGTAGTGTATACCTCTAAGGTGGGGTTATAACAGTAGTGTATACCTCTAAGGTGGGGTTATAACAATAGTGTATACCTCCAGGTTGGGGTTATAGCAGTAGTGTATACTTTTAGGGTAGGGTTATAACATTTATTTACATTTGTTTACACTTGCCCTGCAGAATGGTTCAGATATTGTCATGCAGTTATTAACATTATCAATGACCGTAGAGGAAACACAGGTTCTGTTCTCCCTCTCTGATGATGATGATATGAATTGTGGTAGGTTTGGAATCATTTTCATTTTGACAGCGAAACAAACATACCTCACCTTTTAAAGAGCAACAATTCAATCAAGTGCATAGGTCAAAGAACATGTCCATGCATCTGTCTAATCTGTCTTTCCACAGATGAGGAAGAGGTCTCACCCTGAGCCCATGGCAGAGACACACACACACACACACACACACACACACACACACACACACACACACACACACACACACACACACACCCATGCCAGAGACGGGATGAGAGACAACAAGAGCATTATTCTCATCACTGCCCACTGGGCCAATCAGGAAACCAGCGCGGTTCTGATATTGATCCATGCCAGTCATAGTAAACCAACTTGAGCACAAGAAAGGTCTAGATATGCTTCAGATTTCATAACAAAACAAACCTACACACACACACACACACACACACACACACACACACACACACACACACACACACACACACACACACACACACACACACACACTGAATAAAGCACTAGCTGTAGTGTAAGCAAAGGAAAGATATGCTTCAGATATCAAAACAAGAGATCTTCCCACACAGAACTAAACAGCAGCCTACACAACACAGACACACACACACACACACACACACACAGAACTAAACAGCAGCCTACACAACACAGACACTAGCAGATCAAACTGACGGGCGCTCGCCGGGAGCCGTCGGGGATGCGCGGTGAGTTCAGCGGTGAGTCAGACATCCTGATGCCTATCTGAGTGTGTGTGTGTGTGTGTGTGTGTGTGTGTGTGTGTGTGTGTGTGTGTGTGTGTGTGTGGGTGTGGGTGTGGGTGTGGGTGTGTGTGTGTACGTGGTGAGTCAGACATCCTGATGCCTATCTGGGTTGAGGCACAGGGAGGATTTGCCTCCTTTTCCTTCCCCCCTCCAAAAGCAAGCCAGATAAACACACACTTACACACACTCACTCACTCACTCACTCACTCACTCACTCACTCACTCACTCACTCACTCACTCACTCACTGGTATGTTCAAATTTGGCAAACAGAGGCGAACATTCAAGGGAAACACATTTTTTTTTTCAACAATTTTGTGTAAATAATCCAAATTGTTTCATGTAAAAGGCCCTGAGTCCAGCGTCCATGTTTGATTGCATGTGAGAACTACCTCTTTAAACCGCTTGTGTGTGTTCGCACTGAACTACCACCTTAGACCTGGGTGTTCCAAGTAAATGGGGTGTGAGCAGACGTGTCTGGGGAGAGGCAGACGTGTCTGTGGAGAGGCAGACGTGTCTGTGGAGAGGCAGACGTGTCTGTGGAGAGGCAGACGTGTCTGTGGAGAGGCAGACGTGTCTGGGGAGAGGCAGACGTGTCTGTGGAGAGGCAGACGTGTCTGTGGAGAGGCAGACGTGTCTGGGGAGAGAGGCAGACGTGTCTGTGGAGAGGAAGACGTGTCTGTGGAGAGGCAGACGTGTCTGTGGAGAGAGGCAGACGTGTCTGGGGTGTGAGCAGACGTGTCTGTGGAGAGGCAGACGTGTCTGGGGTGTGAGCAGACGTGTCTGTGGAGAGGCAGACGTGTCTGTGGAGAGGCAGACGTGTCTGGGGTGTGAGCAGACGTGTCTGGGGAGAGGCAGACGTGTCTGGGGTGTGAGCAGACGTGTCTGTGGAGAGGCAGACGTGTCTGGGGTGTGAGCAGACGTGTCTGTGGAGAGGCAGACGTGTCTGGGGAGAGGCAGACGTGTCTGGGGAGAGGCAGACGTGTCTGGGGAGAGGCAGACGTGTCTGTGGAGAGGCAGACGTGTCTGTGGAGAGGCAGACGTGTCTGTGGAGAGGCAGACGTGTCTGTGGAGAGGCAGACGTGTCTGGGGAGAGGAAGGCGTGTCTGGGGAGAGAGGCAGACGTGTCTGTGGAGAGGCAGACGTGTCTGGGGAGAGGAAGGCGTGTCTGGGGTGTGAGCAACTCCAAAACTCACAGGTGAAGCACCATTTGTATCTTTCTTTTTCCTTGTATAACTACATGACTCGTTTAAACTGTATAACTCATATAACTTGTATAACTGTATGACTTGTATAACCGTAAACCTAGGAATACTTGTACATCTGTATAACTCATATAACTTGTATAACTGTATAACTCATATAACCGTAAACCTAGGAATACTTGTACAACTGTATAACTCATATAACTTGTATAACTGTATAACTCATATAACTAGTATAACTGTATAACTTGTATAACTGTATGACTCATTTAACTATAACTCGTATGACTCGTATAACTTGTATAACTATATCTCGTATAGATCGTTTAACTTGTATAACTATAACTCGTATAGATCGTATAACTGTAGAAATCTGTAGTACTGATGGACAGTGGGTGACATTGAGAGAGAGGAGACCATTGGTCATATACAAAGAGCGTCTGACAGAGAAAAACAGGAAGAAGGAGAGTGAGAGAGAGAAAGAGAAGGAGGGAGAGAGAGAAAAAGAAACAGATATAGAGGGAGAGAGAGGGAGAGATAAAGAGACTGTCAGGGTGTGAGAGAAAGAGGTAGAGGGGGAGGGAGAGAGAGATAAAGAGGTAGAGGGGGATGGAGAGAGAGATGAAGAGATAGAGGGGGAGAAAGAAAGATAGAGATAAATGTGGAGAGAGAGAAAGAGATAGATGAGAGAGAGAGAGAAGGAGAGGGATGTCACTCTTCATCGACCCCTGCTGCCTCTCCCATTCATACACCTCTTCCTCCCACTCATTTTTCAATCTGTCTCTCTCTCTCACACACACACACACACACACACACACACACACACACACACACACACACACACACACACAGTTGTATGCACACAGGTATTTCCACAGGGATAAACACACACTTACACACTCTCTCTCTCTCTCTCTCTCCCTCCCCCTCTCTCTCTCACACACACACACACACACACACACACACACTCGGATCGGCAGCTTCTTCCTCGGCTCTCTGTAGTCCAATGACCATGACAGCTTGTCTAACAGCGGGGGTGCAGCAGCTAAATTAGTGAGTGAGGAAAACTGCTCACAGCATGTGAGGAGCCACAGCGAGCGAGCAAGTGTGTGTGTGTGTGTGTGTGTGTGTGTGTGTGTGTGTGTGTGTGTGTGTGTGTGTGTGTGTGTGTCTGTTGAGAATCCAATTCACAGCTCAAGCAGGAGGGACGGATATATTAAAAACTCATCTCGTAGCAACATGCTGCCTAAACACACACACACACACACACACACACACACACACACACACACACAACCTGACCACACTGACCAGCAACACACACTTTTCTCATGGCAACACCCTGCCAGGCATGGACACACACTGGGGCTCAGACCCTTGTTCACACACACACACACACACACACACACACACACACACACACACACACACACACACACACACCACACACACACACACACACACACACACACACACACTGGGGCTCAGACCCTTGTTCAAAGCCAGATTTCTTCGGGTCGCTTGCTAACGAGAACAGAGGCATCAGAGGGGTGAGAAGGAACAAGTGATGAGGAGAGAGAGGGATGAAGGGATGAAAATAATGTATTTAAAGAGAGAGTGGGGTGTGAAGAAGAGATATAGATGGAGGGAGAGAGCATATGGAGATAAGAAGTGAGAAGAAAGGGGGTGGATGGAGGAGTAGAGAGAGAGAGAGAGAGAGAGAGAGAGAGATGGGAGACAGAGAGACAGAGAGTGATAGATAGGGAGAGAGAGAGTTAGAGGAGAGACAGAGAATGATAGAGAGAGATAAAGTGAGAGTGAGAAAGACAGAAAGAGTAGAGGAGAGCACATGTAAGTGTGAGAGAGTGATAGAGAGTGATAGAGAGGGAGAGAGAGGAAGAGAGAGTGATGTGGAGAGAGAGAGAGAGAGAGAAAAAGATGTGAAAACAATATGTGGAGGGATGGACAAATGGAGTGGAAGACATACCGCACAGAAAGATAAATTCAGTTAGACAGTGAGGGAGGGGGGCACACATACAGTTAGACAGTGAGAGAAAGAGGGAGGGGGGCACACATACAGTTAGACAGTGAGAGAAAGAGGGAGGGGGGCACACATACAGTTAGACAGTGAGATAAGGAGGGAGGGGGGCACACATACAGTTAGACAGTGAGATAAGGAGGGAGGGGGGCACACATACAGTTAGACAGTTAGATAAGGAGGGAGGGGGGCACACATACAGTTAGACAGTGAGAGAAAGAGGGAGGGGGGCACACATACAGTTAGACAGTGAGATAAGGAGGGAGGGGGGCACACATACAGTTAGACAGTGAGATAAGGAGGGAGGGGGGCACACATACAGTTAGACAGTGAGAGAAAGAGGGAGGGGGGCACACATACAGTTAGACAGTGAGATAAGGAGGGAGGGGGGCACACATACAGTTAGACAGTGAGATAAGGAGGGAGGGGGGCACACATACAGTTAGACAGTGAGATAAGGAGGGAGGGGGGCACACATACAGTTAGACAGTGAGAGAAAGAGGGAGGGGGGCACACATACAGTTAGACAGTGAGATAAGGAGGGAGGGGGGCACACATACAGTTAGACAGTGAGATAAGGAGGGAGGGGGGCACACATACAGTTAGACAGTGAGATAAGGAGGGAGGGGGGCACACATACAGTTAGACAGTGAGATAAGGAGGGAGGGGGGCACACATACAGTTAGACAGTGAGATAAGGAGGGAGGGGGGCACACATACAGTTAGACAGTGAGATAAGGAGGGAGGGGGGCACACATACAGTTAGACAGTGAGAGAAAGAGCGTATGGAGAGACAGGTAGGCATGGAGAGAGATGGAGTGAGAGAGCACACATAGAAAGCGAGGGACAGAGAGATAGAGCAGAGATAGAGAGAGTCAGAGAGAGATCTGGAAGAGGCTATATATAGAGAAAGGGGGATAGAGAGAGTCAGAGAGAGATCTGGAAGAGGCTATATATAGAGAAAGGGGGATAGAGAGAGTCAGAGAGAGATCTGGAAGAGGCTATATATAGAGAAAGGGGGATAGAGAGAGTCAGAGAGAGATCTGGAAGAGGCTATATATAGAGAAAGGGGGATAGAGAGAGTCAGAGAAAGATCTGGAAGAGGCTATATATAGAGAAAGGGGGATAGAGAGAGTCAGGGAAAGATCTGGAAGTACCCTCAGACAGGGATGGAGAGATAGAATAAGAGATAGAATAAGAGATAGAATAAGGGTCTGAGGGCAGAGATGGAGAGATAGAATAAGGGATAGAATAAGAGATAGAATAAGAGATAGAATAAGAGATAGAATAAGGGATAGAATAAGGGTCTGAGGACAGAGATGGAGTGAGAGGAGAGAGATAAGGATGGAAAGACTGGCACAGTGAGAGTGAGAGAAAGAACCTGATGGGAATAATTGGAAGAGGCTTTACATAGAGAAATGGGGACAGAGAGAGAGAGTCACAGAAAGATCTGGAAGAGGAATGGGGATAAAGAGAGCCAGAGAAAGAGCACGTAGAGGGTTACTGATAAAGGGACAGGAGCAGAGAGATGGAGAAAGGAGAACGAGGAGAAGAGAAGAGAAGAGAAGAGAAGAGAAGAGAAGAGAAGAGAAGAGTGATTTGAAAGGGCATGGGTTCTCCCCTGGATCCAAAACATACAGAAATAGATCAAAAATGGCCATAGCATCTGCATTTATAATCTACTGATAAAGAACACAACAAACCATGAATTTGAAATGTACATAACATGTATTTCTGTCATTATCAATTAGCAGTAACCAAATCTGCTGAGTGTCATGTTAAGTTTCTCACCACCTTCGAGTGAACTTTGAACTTTGAACTTGCACTTATGAGGACTCCGAGGCAGTAAGGCAATACACTCACTCTGTCAGCTGGAGTGGGGGGGGGGAGTGCAGTCAACGATAATCATTTACTGAGTGTAATGTTACGCTCCTCACCACCTCATAAAATATGTACATGCAATTTTGTCTTTTAAAATGAACAAAAATGTTCTGCACTCATTTAGTAACTCTCACCTCTTCCTCAACTCTCAATGCCTCACTCCCTTTCTCCACCCTTCAGCCTAAAGACCCCACCATTGAGCAACACTCTGATTAACTTTTACTGCCTTGTTTTAAAATGGTGCTGTTCTGGTATGCTGGTAGGGGTAGGCTATGCTATTCCGTGCAGAATGAAATTCGATTTATTTTTTTGCACTACATAACCTCACTTTATGTAACTTATGCTGCTATATGTTTATCTGTATGTTCTACTTGTATTATGTAATGTCTTGTCTGTATGTTTGTATGTCCTCTCTGTTGTGCCTGTGCACTTGATATGTTTCACCGTAGGAGAGTGGGAAACGTCTTTTCGAATACTTTGTATGTCTTGACATTTGAAGCATTTGATGAGAGGTAAGTGGCTGGTTAGGGAAAAACCTTCCTTGTATTTTCACTTCAACATCGTGCACCTGGTAGACAGTGAGGGTCTTGCTATGCCTATGGAGGGCCACACAGTAAACATGACTTTAGCCAGAAGCCGAGCGCAGGCTGGTCAGAAGAGAACGAGAGCCCTGCAGACACACACACACACACACACACACACACACACACACACACACACACACACACACACACACACTCTCACACACACTCGAGCCGAGCGCAGGTTGGTCAGAAGAGAATGAGAGCCCTGCATACACACACACACACACACACACACACTCTCTCTCTCACACACACTCAAGCCGAGCGCAGGTTGGTCAGAAGAGAATGAGAGCCCTGCATACAGCATCTAAGTCAGATAAACCTGCGTAGCCAAAACAGAGTGCTCCTTTATTTCTAATTAGGAAAATTAATTCACATCTCACAGCATGCATTTTACTCTGCCAATTAGCGACCCAATAAAAACGGGTCGGCAACCCATTTTGGGTTGCACCTTTTAAGCTTGGGAAAGACAGGGATAGAGTGATGAAGAGAGGGGAGAGGAGAAGAGGAGAGTGATTCGGAGGGCTGAACAGAGTGATGGGGGAGAGAGGGATAGAGCCTCCCTTTCTGGACAAAAACTCTGCAGGTCCCCTAATGCAGACGAAACCTAAAAGCCTTCATTATTCCGCACATTCACACTCAAGAGTTCACACACTGTGAGCTCACACTGACACACACACACACTAGGGACACACTCTCTCGCCTGCAAATGCACACACAGGGAACCCACATTTAGAGCTGTGATGTGCGAGAGAGAGAGAGCCAGAGGGAGAGAGAGCCAGAGGGAGAGGGTGAGAGAGAGCAAAGAGAGAGAGAGAGAGATGGAGACAGAGAGACAGAGAGACAGAGAGAGAGCCAGAGGGAGAGAGAGAGCCAGAGGGAGAGGGTGAGAGAGAGCAAAGAGAGAGAGAGAGAGAGATGGAGACAGAGAGACAGAGAAAGACAGAGAGAGAGCCAGACGGTGAGAGAGAGAGAGAGAGAGAGAGAGAGAGAGAGAGGAGAGAGAGAGAGAGAGAGAGAGAGAGAGAGAGAGAGAGAGAGAGAGAGAGAGAGAGAGAGAGAGAGAGAGAGAGAGATGGAGACAGAGAGACAGAGAGAGAGCCAGACGGTGAGAGAGAGCCAGAGGGAGAGGGTGAGAGAGAGCAAAGAGAGAGAGAGAGAGATGGAGACAGAGAGACAGAGAAAGACAGAGAGAGAGCCAGACGGTGAGAGAGAGCCAGAGGGAGA
Source organism: Sprattus sprattus (assembly GCF_963457725.1). Classification (NCBI taxonomy): domain Eukaryota; kingdom Metazoa; phylum Chordata; class Actinopteri; order Clupeiformes; family Clupeidae; genus Sprattus; species Sprattus sprattus. Next base: position 2,538,721 of record NC_137914.1, read on the forward strand.
GGGTGAGAGAGAGAGAGAGAGAGGGCGAGAGAGAGAGAGAGAGATGGAACAAGAGGGAGAGAGAGAGAGAGAGAGAGAGAGAGAGAGAGATGGAACAAGAGGGCAAGAGAGAGAGAACGTAAGGCAGAGTGGAAAAGAGTGAGAGAGAGAGCAAGCGAGTGACTGAGAGAGTGTGGGGGAGAGCGAGTGCGAGTGCGGCAAGCGCCATTGAAACGAAACACTGAAACAAAGAAAACAATCAATCAAATCAGTCTATTTATTATCTATATAAACAAGCCCCTCAAGCTCATTAATTATCCAGTCCCTTCAACACCACTTCTCCCTGACCTGAATCTCCTTTGGCTGGGAGAACAGGTACAGCACCACTATTCTTGTGTCCACTAGGGATTTAAACATGGATTTCATGTCTGCATCCTGCCCTTCATTTTGTATTACTTTATGGGACTTAAGGATGGCCAGCTTGGCCTGCCCTACCAAGAAACTGGCCATTATACCTCACTCACGCCTATCCTGCCTGTACCCACAACAACACACAAACACTGTTTTTAAAAAAAATAAACCCCAGTTTCATCAAAACCTTCTCTAGTACAGCCAATACAAGTGATAGCCTTGCACATTCACAGAAAAGATGGAACACAGTATCAGTAATGCTACAATAAGGGCAAATGGGTGATACACTCCCCTCATTAAATCGAGAAAACCAGCTTATATGTAGCAACCTCCACTGAAGCTCACCTGACCTTTTGGGCAATGGAGACTTACACAACAGCCTCCATGAAGGAAACAATCCACCAGGTACTTTGTGACAGGCCATCCCCTCAGCTGCGAGTAATGTGATTACCTTCGTACAAGTAAAGCGTATTAGAGATCTTAGAGTGTATTACAACAAACATGTTCATCGACACCAAAGTGCTCATTGCCCACCCTTGAAACAATCCTCATTCTTTTAAAACAGATGTATAAAAGTCAAAAAAGGGAGGCCCCCTGCTCTGTACAAGAGCCCTTTCCATTAAGAACAAATGCTTATCAAGCCCTCCTCCCCCAACTGTCCTTAGAATTGAAAGAGCAAAATAAATCCATGGCTTACTCACAACCGTGACCTTTGAATCCACGCCAATTAAACCTTGACCGCCCTCAATCAGTGGCTTACACAAAACTCCTGGAGAAAGCCAGTGATGACCATTCCAAAAAAAGTTCACAAAAGTCTTTTGGACCTGACCAATGAGATCCTTTGCAGGGTCAAAACTGTAATCCTGTGTGTGTGTGTGTGAGTGTGTGTGTGTGTGTGTGTGTGTGTGTGTGTTTGTTTGTTTGTGCTCAGTTCTTACCCACTATATATCTCCCTCTGTACAAGAGCTGTGGGAGAATCCACTTCCACCTCTGAAGTCGTCTACTTTCTTCCCAGCCAGCCTCTCCCAGGTCCTCTGCATGTAATTCTGTGCTCATTCTGTGCTAACCCTGTTACATTGATTTTTGACAATAAAGTACACTTGACTTGACTTGACTAATGTTTAGACCCAACTCCTCACTTGCCCACCCATCAGAAAGCTGAGGTGGGCCTGTGGAACTCCAATCCCCCGACAGCAAGGAAGGTAATTTGTCCCAGTTAATTCCGTGCTGAAGTTGCCTTCTGAAATCTGCTTAAGCAAGGCAATAAATAAACAATGTCTCCGCTGTTTCTCAGAAACACTGTGACATCATCAGCATTAGCCGTCAGTTTTACAGGGGACACCTCTGGGAATCCAGGAACAGTGAACGCCAGACAAACATTTCCTCAATAAAACGGACTCATGGAAGAGTCCCTGGTTTTATACTTTCCTAAAAGACAAAAAACAAATCCGGACCTATTACTGTGGTAAAAGTCAGCTGGCAGACCGTCCAGCCCAGGTGACTTCCCAGAGGTCAGCCTCCGGATAGGTCAGAGAGTAATCGAGTCCCAGCGTATTCTTCTCAGAAATGTTTTGCAGTCCACAGAGCAGCTCCTCTACTGCCTTCCCATCACAAGGCTACACCCGGTATAGTTTCTCATAAAAACAGATCGCGTTTGGAATAATCTCTCTGCGATCAGGTGTCTCCCTGCCATCTGGCAGTTGAAGATGAAAAAGTATTTTTTTCTCCTGTGACTTTTTCTCTAGTGCAAAAAGAAAGAATGCTGGAGAATCCATGTCATTGAACTGGGAAGACCTGGCCTTCACTAGGGCTCCCTTCCCTTTCCCCTCCATAAACTCTCTTGGGGGTGGGGAGAGGAGAGAGAGAGAGAGAGAGAGAGAGAGAGAGAGAGAGAGAGAGAGAGACCTGGCCTTCACTAGGGCTCCCTTCACTAGGGCTACCTTCCCTTTCTCCTCCATTAGCTCTCTTAGCAGGAATCTGTTCTTTTACTACCCTCACCAAAAGAGACTTAATTGCTTGTTCAAAGGCCAACATCCTTGATTGGTGATTGGCGACCATGGGTGACTCGATTGTTTGGTGTGTTTAAGATGGTTATGTTTGGTGTGTTTGTGTATGGCGTGGTCGCATCAGGTTGACGTTTTTGAGATGGCTGTGTTTGGTGTGTTTGGGTTTGGTTGGTGTGTTTGGCGTGGGTGACTACTGTTCGGTGTGCTTGTATTATGTGTGTTTGTGTGTTTAGTTGGAGGGTTTGTCGTGGGTGACTACTGTTTAGTGTTGATTGGTGTTTTTGTGTTTTGGCACCACTTACCGATCATGGGCGACTCGATGAAGCTCCAGGTGTTAGTCTGAGGCACATAAGACTGCAGGACTCCGGCTGAGCGTCCGGCCTCGTTGACCCCACCGAACACATACACCTTCCCACCGCACACCGTGGCTGCCGCTGAATGGACCGGTTTGGGAAGCGGACACACCGTCTCCCACTGGTTAGTGATGGTGTCGTACCTGTGAGAGGGAGAAAGGGATTTAGCCCTGTGTGCCTGTGTGTGTGTGTGTGTGTGTGTGTGTGTGTGTGTGTGTGTGTGTGTGTGTGTGTGTGTTTGAGAGACAGTGAGAGGAACAACAGAATGTGGGAGAGAGAAAGAGACAAACAGAAAGAAGAAGAGAATGAAAGATAGTGGCACAGGTAAAAGAAAGAAAGAAAAAGTATATTGAAAGTAAAGAAAGTAAAGTGTATTGGATTGAACTGGTTGGGAGAAACAGAGAAAGAAAGAAAGAAAGAAAGAGAACGAGAAAGATAATCCGCTTGGGAGTAGAGGAACACACATTGAAGCTTGGGAGTAGAGGAACACACATTGAAGCTTGGGAGTAGAGGAACACACATTGAAGCTTGGGAGTAGAGGAACACACATTGTAGCTTGGGAGTAGAGGAACACACATTGAAGCTTGGGAGTAGAGGAACACACATTGAAGCTTGGGAGTAGAGGAACACACATTGAAGCTTGGGAGTAGAGGAACACACATTGAAGCTTGGGAGTAGAGGAACACACATTGAAGCTTGGGAGTAGAGGAACACACATTGAAGCTTGGGAGTAGAGGAACACACATTGTAGCTTGGGAGTAGAGGAACACACATTGAAGCTTGGGAGTAGAGGAACACACATTGAAGCTTGGGAGTAGAGGAACACACATTGAAGCTTGGGAGTAGAGGAACACACATTGAAGCTTGGGAGTAGAGGAACACACATTGAAGCTTGGGAGTAGAGGAACACACATTGAAGCTTGGGAGTAGAGGAACACACATTGAAGCTTGGGAGTAGAGGAACACACATTGAAGCTTGGGAGTAGAGGAACACACATTGAAGCTTGGGAGTAGAGGAACACACATTGAAGCTTGGGAGTAGAGGAACACACATTGAAGCTTGGGAGTAGAGGAACACACATTGAAGCTTGGGAGTAGAGGAACACACATTGAAGCTTGGGAGTAGAGGAACACACATTGAAGCTTGGGAGTAGAGGAACACACATTGAAGCTTGGGAGTAGAGGAACACACATTGAAGCTTGGGAGTAGAGGAACACACATTGAAGCTTGGGAGTAGAGGAACACACATTGAAGCTTGGGAGTAGAGGAACACACATTGAAGCTTGGGAGTAGAGGAACACACATTGAAGCTTGGGAGTAGAGGAACACACATTGAAGCTTGGGAGTAGAGGAACACACATTGAAGCTTGGGAGTAGAGGAACACACATTGAAGCTTGGGAGTAGAGGAACACACATTGAAGCTTGGGAGTAGAGGAACACACATTGAAGCTTGGGAGTAGAGGAACACACATTGAAGCTTGGGAGTAGAGGAACACACATTGAAGCTTGGGAGTAGAGGAACACACATTGAAGCTTGGGAGTAGAGGAACACACATTGAAGCTTGGGAGTAGAGGAACACACATTGAAGCTTGGGAGTAGAGGAACACACATTGAAGCTTGGGAGTAGAGGAACACACATTGAAGCTTGGGAGTAGAGGAACACACATTGAAGCTTGGGAGTAGAGGAACACACATTGAAGCTTGGGAGTAGAGGAACACACATTGAAGCTTGGGAGTAGAGGAACACACATTGAAGCTTGGGAGTAGAGGAACACACATTGATCCTTGCAGCTCAGTTTGTGCTAATGGGTCACAAATGAAGAGAGGACGCGTAATTAAAAATGACAAGTTGCAGATAACTTTCTCTCCTTCTCATCTCACTGAGAGAGCGAGAGAGAGACAGAGAGACAGAGCGATAGAGAGACAGAGAAAGAGAGAGAGGGGGGGGGCAGGGTTGGAGAGAGAAAAAAGCCATGCCCCTCTATGTATACTGAGGTGCTTTGAGCCACTCAGGCTGCCCTGGGGGGTGTGTGTGTGGATGTGCCCATCATCATCTGGCCTATTTCTATTGGCTGCCCTCAGAACCCCCCCCCCCCCCCATCAGCTCCTCCGCCCCGCAGGACAGGGAGTCCCATAGTGAGAGACAGGACCCCCTGCTTCTGGAACATTCTCCACAGGCCCCTAATCAGCAGGCTTTTCATTTCTGTGTGTCTCCGTGTGTGTGTGTGTGGGTCCGTCCGTGTGTGCGTACGTGTGTGTCTACGTGTGTGTGTGTGTGTGTGGGTCCGTCCGTGTGTGCGTGTGCGTGTCTGTGCATTTGTGCATGCGCGTGTGTGTGTGTGTGTGGGTCCGTCCGTGTGTGTGTGCGTGTGTGTGTGTCTACGTGTGTATTCGTGTGTTCTGCAGCGCCAGTGAAAGAAGTCTCTGAGCTGAGACACACCGGAGATCTCTGAGCTTGCCCTCCTGCTCTTGGTTTTCATTTTGCTCCGCTCTTCTGCACATGGAGGGAGGGATAGAGAGAGAGGGAGAGACAGAATGAGAGAGAGAGACATAGAGACAGAGAGACATAGAGAGAGAGAGAGAGAGAGAGAGAGAGAGAGAGAGAGAGAGAGAGAGAGGCTTATTTTAACAAGGGGGTACATTTCACTCCATCTATCCGGCATGGAGAGACGGATGGAGATGGCGACTAAGAGGAGGAGAGACTGTGAGACTGTGAGGAGTGAGGAGGAGAGACTGTGAGACTGTGAGGAGTGAGGAGGAGAGACTGTGCCAAGAGACGAGCTTTTGGAGGGTTGGAGCTCAGAGCGTCTTCACCAGCTGCTACGACTAAGAGTGTTGTGGTTTTCCATTTATGTAGAAGGCAGCTAATGAATCCATCATATACACACACACACACACACACACACACACACACACACACACACACACACACACACACACACGTAGACACACACAGCAGTGTTTTGAGACAGTTTGTTTACAAAGTGTAACACTCACACTCTTTGAAGTATGGTTCGCCAAGACTTAGAAAAAGAAAGAAAACCTCTGGTAGGTACAGTAAATCGGCTTTCATATTCACAGTCACAAACACACACTATAGTCATCTCAAATCCTGCAGTCTACAGGCATAGCTGTCAGATCTGGGCAGAAGGAAGGTCTGTGTTTATTATGGTCTCTCACACACTCTCACACACACACACACACACACACACACACACACACACACACACACACACACACACACGTCAGTAAGCTGTCAGGAGGAGGCAGAGAGATGGTCTGTGTTTATTATGTGTTGTATTTAACCTGAGGATGCCACCTCTAAATATGACTCACGCAAGACAATCTGTCACATGTTAGAACACTAACAGCCAAACAGGGACAGCAGAACAGGGAGAGGAAACAAAGAGCACAGTGTGTGTGTGTGTGTGTGTGTGTGTGTGTGTGTGTGTGTGTGTGTGTGTGTGTGTGTGTGTATTTCTGCGTGTGTATTTCTGCGTGTGTGTGTGTGTGTGTGTGTGTGTGTGTGTGTGCGCGCATACATTTGTGTGCGCGTGCATTTGTGTGTGTGT
>NC_137914.1:2567544-2570044 GCF_963457725.1 Sprattus sprattus
TCACACACACACACACACACACACACACACACACAGACTCCATCCAGTAGCCTGTGGATGTGGTTGGGTGGTTGGCAGCACCTATCAGTATCTCCATGTGCGGAGGCCCACACCCACAGCAGGACACGCACGCTGACTTAATCTGGGATTTAACACACACACACACACACAGTACACACACACACACACACACACACACTCGTACACACACACACACACACACACACACACACACACACACACACACACACACACACACACACTCGTACACACACACACACACACACACACACACACACACTAACACACACTAACACACACTCACACACACACCCTTCACAAGCAATATATCTAAGACACACCAACACATAGTTCAAACCGTGAGCAACCTAAGCGCTGTTTCAAAACCAGATCGAACACGCCTCAAAGCCGTACTTTCCCAAACACTTATATACCAAACCGCTTCAACCCCAGCACATTTTCAAAGCCACAAGAAAAATAACTTCAAACTCCACACGCAAACAAATGGTCAAAACCATGGAAACTAATGCCTACATTTAGATTGTCAAGATATTTTGGCAGCAGGTTGAAAAGAAGTAGTGTGGATGGGAAGTGACCAACTCACAGAGCTCTTACATTTATATTGAGTCATTTAACAGACACTTGTGTCCAAAGCCACGTACAAGGGAGAGAACAGTCAAGCTAAGAGCAATAAAACCTGGTGTAACAATAAATACTGCTTTTATTTTTTTTTTTCAAGAAAAAGAAAACGACATTGAAAGAAAAAGAAGTGCGGAACTGTCACTGCTTAAGTGCAAGTTAAGCCAAGGTGCCATTTAGGAAGGGAGGTGCTCTCTGAAGAGTTGGGTCTTCAAGAGCTTCTTGAAGGTAGAGAGGGTTAGAGATGGCCCTGCTCTGGTAGTGCTAGGCAGTTCGGTTCACCAACTCTTAATGACACATTCACACTCAGACTCATAGCTGGCACTCACCGCTCCACGTGATCCAGGTTTCCAGCCATGCCCAGTCCTCCGATGGCGTAGAGTTTACCGTCGTACACCAGGCTGCTATGACGACAGCGTGGTGATGTCATCCGCGACACCAGGTTCCAGTTGTCCAGCAGAGACATATAGCACCACACGTCCGACACCATCACACCGGACTCCGTACCGCCTGCAACACACACACACACACACACACACACACACACACACACCATCAGATGTCTCTTACCATCACACACAACTCCTGACCTCTGGTGAAACTAACTAAAACTAAATGGAAATTAAGATTGAATATTAACACAGAATAATAATGAAAATAAAAATGAATTTGAAAATAATTTGGAAATAAAAAATATAACAGACAAACAGACAGACAGACAGACAGACACACACAGACACACACAGACACAGACAGACACAGACAGACACAGACAGACAGAGACAGACACAGACAGACACAGACACAGACAGACACAGACAGACACACACAGACACACACAGACACACACAGACACAGACAGACAGAGACAGACACAGACACACACAGACACAGACACAGACAGACAGAGACAGACACAGACAGACACACACAGACAGACACAGACACACACAGACACAGACAGACACAGACACAGACACATACAGACACACAGACACATACAGACACAGACAGACACAGACAGACACACACAGACACAGACACATACAGACACATACAGACACAGACAGACACACACAGACACAGACACATACAGACACAGACAGACACAGACAGACACACACAGACACAGACACATACAGACACATACAGACACAGACAGACACACACAGACACACACACATACAGACACATACAGACACAGAGAGACAGAGAGACAGGCACCGACACACACACACACATTTGAAAATGGAAATAAAAAATATAACAGACAGACAGACAGACAGACAGACAGACAGACAGACAGACACAGACAGACACAGACAGACAGACAGACACAGACAGACAGACAGACAGACAGACAGACAGACAGACAGACAGACACAGACAGACAGACACAGACAGACACAGACAGACACAGAGAGACAGAGACAGACACAGACAGACACATACAGACACAGAGAGACAGAGAGACACAGACAGACACATACAGACACAGACAGACACAGAGAGACAGAGAGACAGGCACCGACACACACCGACACACACACACACACACACCCAGACCAGTGTTATCAGTGCTCTCCTCACCTGACAGGTAGATGTTGTCCCCAGCGGAGATGACGCTGAAGAACTCGCGCTCGTAGAAGGGCAGGCTGGCCAGTGGGTACCACTTCCTGTTCTGGGGGTTGAAGCAGGTGACGGCTGTCAGGGGCCGCTGGTTCATCCCGATGGTCTGGCGCCCCCCCACCAACACGATCACCTCCGCCACACCTGAGGGTGGAGAAGAACAGGACGAAGAGACGTGAGCGGGGGGAGATTCTTCTCTGAAACAGCCTTC
>NC_137914.1:2582141-2584641 GCF_963457725.1 Sprattus sprattus
TCGTTTCACATAGCATTGCGTGTTTAAACTGTGATAGAAAATACGTTAGCTTAATACTAACGTATAGGGGAAAATTACAGAGACTGCGCTAGGTATTAGCATCAATTAATTCAAGTTAATGTTTTTGTATATGAGCCTGACATTTGCTCGGCAGATAGATAACAGGTTCTGTAACAGATACACTGCCGAAATTGACGGCACGAACGACTGGAAAAATGTATCAGCCTTCCTAAAAGAACACGAGAAGTCTGCTGATCACCTCGCAAATATGGCTGTTTGGCGAACGCTTCAGCAACGTCTCCAAACAGGTAAAGCCATAGATCATGTAAATCAAGAGTTGTTTGTGAACGAAGTAAACAAATGGAGAGAGATCTTGAAACGTCTGATCGCCATTATTATACACTTGGCCAAGCGCAACTTAGCTTGTCACTCACTCACTCACACTGAACCACTGCTTTGCCTGTCTCTCACTCACACACACAGCCACTGTTATTCCTGTCCACACACAAAATCTTTTCATTGGTCCTGTTTAAATGTAAATGGTGGTTTTCATAGACTCATATCCATTTTGTATTTTAGTGCAAGATCATTTTGTATCTCTGGCAGAGAATGGAAATTCTAATCTCTCTCTCTCTCTCTTTCTCGTTTGATCTGAGTAATAAACATGTCATTTTGGCAAAGGCTGGAGAAATCTGAAACTGATTTTACTGTGGAGAGTTGAGTGGCAGTGCACTATGGGTTTATTGCGATTCTAAGAGTATTGGGATGGTTATTTGTTTTGTGTACGTGTTTCAAAAATGAGGGCCCCATGTCTATATTTTGCCTAGGGCCCCAAAATGGCTAGATCCGCCCCTGCTTCAGACCATTCTGGGCAAGAGGGGAAAAAACTAGAAAAACTGATGACCACATAAGGAGATGTTTCCCAGAACACCACAAATCAGAGAGAAAGAGAGAGAGAGAGAGAGAGAGCGAGAGAGGAGGAGAGAGAGAGAGAGAGAGAGAGAGAGAGAAGAGAGAGAGAGAGAGAGAGAGAAAGAGAGGGAGAGAGAGAGAGAGAGAGAGAGAGGGAAGAGAGAGAGAGAGAGAGAGAGAGAGAGAAGAGAGAGAGAGAGAAGAGAGAGAGAGAGAGAGGAGAGAGGAGGGAGAGAGGAGGGAGAGAGGTCACTGTGTGTGTGGTGATGGTGGGGGGTGCTACTGACAGTGTGTGTTTGTGTGTGTGAGAGAGAAATTTAGAGAGAGAGATAGACTGACTGTGTGTGTGTGTGTGAGAGAAATTGAGGCAGAGAGAGAGAGACTGACAGTGTGTGTGTGTGTGTGTGTGTGTGTGTGTGTGTGTGTGTGTGTGTGTGTGTGAGAGAGAGAGAAAGAGACTGACAGTTTGTGTGTGTGTGAGAGAGAGAGAGAGAAAAAGAGAGACTGACAGTGTGTGTGTGTGTGTGTGTGTGTGTGTGTGTGTGTGTGTAAGAGAGAGACTGACAGTGTGTGTGTGTGTGTGTGTGAGAGAGAGAGAGACTGACAGTGTGTGTGTGTGTGTTTGTGTGTGTGTGTGTGTGTGTAAGAGAGAGACTGACAGTGTGTGTGTGTGTGTAAGAGAAAGACTGACACAGTGTGTGTGTGTGTGTGTGTGTGTGTGAGAGAGAGAGACTGACAGTGTGTGTGTGTGTGTTTGTGTGTGTGTGTGTGTGTGTGTGTGTAAGAGAGAGACTGACAGTATGTGTGTGTGTGTTAGACAAAGACTGACAGTGTGTGTGTGTGAGAGAGAGAGAGAGACTGACATTGTGTGTGTGTGTGTGTTGTGTGTGTGTGTGTGTGTGTGTGTGTGTGTGTGTGAGAGAGAGAGAGACTGACAGTGAGGAACAGAGGTATGAACGGAGAGAGGGAAAAAGCGCTAGAAAGAAAGAGAAACTGGCAGAGAAAGAGAGGGAAGTAGAGAGAGAGGGAGAGGCAGGGAGAGAGGGATGGATGGATGGATGGATGGATGGATGGAGAGAGGGAGAGAGCAGGGATGGAGAGTGAGCGAGCAGGAGGGAGGATTGGAGAGAAGGATGGAGAGAGGGAGAGCAGGAGGGAGGATTGGAGAGAGGGATGGAGAGAGGGATAGAGTGAGGGATGGAGAGTGAGGGATGGAGAGAGGGATGGAGTGAGGGATGGAGTGAGAGAGAGGGTTGGAGTGAGGGATGGAGAGAGGGATGGAGAGAGAGAGGGTTGGCGTGAGGGATGGAGAGAGAGAGAAGGTTGGAGTGAGGGATGGAGAGAGGGAGAGAGAGGGAGGGATGGAGAGAGGGATGGAGAGTGGGAGAGCAGGAGGGAGGATTGGAGAGAGGGATGGAGAGAGGGAGAGCAGGAGGGAGGATTGGAGAGAGGGATGGAGAGAGGGATAGAGTGAGGGATGGAGTGAGAGAGAGGGTTGGAGTGAGGGATGGAGAGAGGGATGGAGAGAGGGTTGGAGTGAGGGATGGAGAGAGAGAGAGAGAGGGTTGGAGTGAGGGATGGAGAGAGG
>NC_137914.1:2594641-2597141 GCF_963457725.1 Sprattus sprattus
GCCATAGGAACGGACATCTGTCTTGAGATCTTAAGCAATGGAATCTGATACCTGCCCACCAAATGTAAGTGAAATATAGCTTGTTCATTTTATTAAACCGATTATCATACGTGGTTGAATATTGAGAATGGCAGGATCCATGTTTAGTAATTCTAAGTGTTTCATAGGCTAACGTTAAAAAAGAGCTAGCTAGTCAATGTCTAACATAACCGTGTCCTTGCTAACATGGATAAAGCTACGCTTGACGCATTAGTTTTCTCTCTAGCCAGGTAACGTCTTACATGGGACTTTAGTGAACAAATCATTGAAACGATTTTTGTGGCATGACAAAATAATAAAATTGTGTGGCAGTAGCTTGGTAGTTAAGCATTTGTAGCTTGAAATTGGTCCTTTCATGCCCAATGTAAAGTATAGCAGACATCTGAATGTTGGGATGGTCCATTCAGTTGAATTCTGAAGCACCTTATGTGTGTCTGTGCACTGTGTATTTATGTGTTTGTCTAGGGTTAGGGTCTGCCTTTATATATCATTGCCAGACTTCTGGGTGTCTCTAGAACAACAGTTTACAGGCGGATGAAAGAACATTATCTATCGTTAAGGGCCTTCTCCAGTAGTTGCAGTGACAATGAATTGGATGCTTTGATCACAGAAATTAAAAACACAATGCCTGAGGCTGGATATCGTGTTGTCCGAGGCGCTCTCCTTGCAAAGGGACACAAAATTCAATGGGATAGGTTGCATGCGTCCATGCATCGTGTAGATAGCGTTGGTGTGTTCTCCAGGCTGACAGGCCTTGGATGTGTGGTCAGAAGAACATACAGTGTACCGTGTTCAAAGTATTTGGTGCACATTGACACCAATCACAAGCAAATAAGGTATAACGGCAGTTAACAGTTTATTTATTAACATGTAAAAAATGATGTAGGCTGTATAACATCATTGTATGTCACATCATTGACAGACCATAGAAACCAGCACTGTATGAATTTAACGTTGTTTTAGGATGCCATTAACCAATTTTTGCATATTGTTCCTCATAGCATCACCAGAGATGTTACGTGAACTCCTGAAGTTCTGGGTTGGGTGGGAGCAGCTGACTACCAACCTCATCGTTGAGGTTGTGACCTCTACCTACCCGGTAGCACACACCTGTTTCTTCAAATTGAGGCTTCCCAGCCACTACCAGACCTCAAGTTCCACCATGACTTATTGATGTGTGTCAGATCCACCAATAGTGGTTTTTGGCTAGTGTAGGTTTTTAAGCTGTTTACACAAAACTAATTTGGCAGGGCAATCTTCCCCACCAGACTGCTTCACTGGTGTAACAAATTATAAACTGCTTTGTTCCAATAATTTTGTGTTGTATTGTCAAAGAATTGTGTGTTATGCTAATAAAAAGATTTCCCGGTGACAAAAAATTCCTGTTTTCTGATCAGGTGTTTGATAGGTATGTACAGCCAACTATGCAGTTTCATTAATAACTTGCCCAGTAAAACAATGGATATTTATCTTGCCTCAAGTAAATTCTCCACAAACTGGACAGTGTTGAGATAAATGTCCACTCCAAAACTTTCAGAGTCTCGCAGTGGTTCAATGGTGTCTTGAAGTTGCACCATTTCTTCATCTGAGAGTGGGCTGTCCAGCACAGGGACATTGACACCAGGGTGTGGCTCACTGATGTATAAGATTTCCTCCCATTCGATCTCTGGTACAAATATATCCTGACAAAGATAGATATTAGATATAAGCACAACAAATGTTAAGTAAACCAACTGAAACAAAAGCAAAACCTGACAAACAAGCACTGTGCTTTTACCACTGCCATGTACAAAACTGATAAATGAATGGTTTAAAGTTATGTGGTGTGTACCTCAGAAGAAAACCATGCTCATTGACAGCTTCAGTGAAGAAGGCCAAGTGTGTGTCAGAGCGGTTGTTGTCTGCTACCTTCAGATATATAACCTCACATACATTTACAAATAGAACAGTAAGTTAGTACTTTGATCGGTTAGTTTTCTATCCAACATGAGGGACAGATATTTCTGTACTACACTGTCCCGAGCTAAACAACAAATGCCCAAATGGAAGTTGCATCTGTCTGAAAAGTGTTAATTCCATGTATTTTGAATAAGCATAGTTTTAGATGGTATTCAACATTGAGCATTCTTACCTTCCTTGAGTAGCCATCTATTCCCCCGAAGATAACAAAGTTGTACCTTTATTAAAACAAATCGTATTAGCTAGAACAGTATATGAACAATGGATAAGTGTCTTTTAAACACAATACACAACATTTCCAACAGCATAGGTCTCATGATACAATATCTACATCTTAGCAGAGCAAAAATTGGTTAATGGCATTCTAAAACAACGTTAAATTCATACAGTTCTGGTTACTATGGTCTGTCGATGATGTGACATACAATGATGTTATACAGCCTACATCATTTTTTACATGTTAATAAATAAACTGTTAACTGCCGTTATACCTTATTTGCTT
>NC_137914.1:2602141-2619641 GCF_963457725.1 Sprattus sprattus
TGAGGCATATCCGATGTTTCAAAGACTAAAATTTACGACAAGGTTAAAAATACAGCCGCTGAGCTGTGCAGCCTTGTTTCAGACCACTGAAGGAGACCCAGGGGAGAGGCTGCCTGCTCTCTGTACTTTCTTATGAATGAACGTCTGTGGGAGTGCCCCAGGAGAACGGTCTGTATTTGTGTGAAACAGTGCCCCCATGCGGTAGCCAAAGGCATGACAGAGAGATTTCCAGGAATTTTCAGGTCTTGTGTTCGGTGCGAGACATGGTAATGTTGGGACCATTCAGTCTTTCAGCAATAAAGATGAACTTATTAAAGTAGTATTAAGTAGACTTTGTGATTCCACACTTATCTCATATTATGTTTGTGTGTATGTGTGTGCGCACATGTGGTGTAAGTGTGTGTCTGGCCAACAGTCAACAGCTACATCGGCCACAATTTTCATTTTATCAGTTAAACTTATATTTTTTTTCATTTAAACATATTTATTTGGTTTGATCAGAGCTCTTGCTTTATATCAAATCAAATCTGGGCAGATCAAGCATGGTTTTATGGATCATTCCCTTCAGATAAACAAGGATAGTGCAACATTTTGTATTTATTTACAAAGCATTAATAGCGCGATAAAAAAATGAACGGCGTTAAAATGGGCTTGCGTTAACGCCGTTAATAACGCGTTAAACTGACAGCACTAGTTCTTACACATACCAGTAGTGCCTTTCTTTGGATGGGGAGGTGGGGTGGGAACTAATGGTAAAAAAATAGCAGAGTGGGGTTACAAAAGGATAAGGCCGATTTTTTCCCCTGTGTGGTCTGTAACAGGTGTACACTTTTCCATGATTACATAATTTGTAAATGTCCATAAAGAACATCGTATTTGTCGACTTCCATTTTTTTCCAGTGTCCAAGGCCAAAGTAGGATAGTGAAGTGTTTTGTCTGATAACGCTCTGACACATACCAATGGTACCCTGTGGATTTGGCCGTTGGCTTGCCGTTTTGAAGCCCTCTGCTGTTCCTTCTAAACAATGTCTTTTTAAGCATATATCTTTGTAGTGACTTCCCTCCTCTCTGGTATGACATTGCAGCCTCAGATGAACAGAATAAGAAGCCCACCTGTCCTACATTATGGGTGACAGGTTGGTATTTTCCCACAATACTGATAACCACATATACCTGGACTTTATTTAACCTCAAAACGTCATTCTTACATAATGAGTAACTGATATAAAAGACGGTGTCTCAGGAGAGAGACTAACAACCTTCTACAACTACTACTACTGCTACTACTGCATAAAGTACTACTGCTACAACAAAACTACTGTGTATCAGAGAGGGAGTAATGTCAAAGATGAGGGCTGTCATCACACTGCTGGTGCTGCTGCTCTCTATGTGTGGATCTCAGACTCAGAGCACCCAGACTGAAGTTCACACAGAGAGCCAGAGCACTGGGATCGCTGCAGTCACTAACCAGGTGGACATCTATGCTGAGCTCAGGGAACTCAGAGACATGGTAGTGGAGCTGAGAGTGACTCTGAGCTTCACTCAGGATGATCTACGAAACACCAAAGATCTGCTGAACAAAATAGAGGCTGAAAATGATGCAGAGCTGACAGCTGTGAAGACTGAAATGATGAACCTGATCAAGGACAGTTTAGTCCAAGAGGCAGAGCTGACAGCTGTGAAGACCAGACTGGCTGCAAGTGAAACTGAGGTGGTGAATCTGAGGAAGGAAGCTGCCGCACAAACAACTGATCTGAGGTCAGTTGCTGAGAGACTGGCAGCCACTGAGACTAACATGGAGCACGTGCAGAAAGACAATGCAGCACAACACACAAACCTGATCACTATTAAGACTGAAGTGATGAACCTGATCAAGGAACAAGCAGCACAAGAGGCAGAACTGGTAGTGCTGAAGACAAGGGTGGACACTGGTGAAGCCCAAGTGGAAACCAGACTGTCTGCTAGTGAGACTGAGGTGGAGAAACTCAATATGGAACACGCAGCACAAGAGGCAGAGCTGGCAGCAGTGAAGACCCAACTGGCAGCCACTGAGACTGAAGTTATGAATCTGGAGAAAGAGATCACAGAGAAACCCAAGGTGGCATTCTCAGCAGCTCTGACTGACTCAGGAAACATACAACCTGGGAATACTGATCTGAACTTGGTCTTCACTAAAATTATCACCAATGTTGGACAGGCCTACAGCAACATGACCGGCTTCTTCACAGCTCCAGTAAAAGGAGTCTACTACTTCAGATTCACAGTCATGGATGACAGCTACTTACGTTGGATGGCCATCTTGATGGTTAAGAATGGAAAGCAGGTCATGTATTTGGATGAGTATGAAGACCAGAGTCGCATGTATCTCTCCAGTGGTGTGACTCTGCAGCTGGAGGTAGGAGATGTAGTTAACATGCGACTCCCTGTAGGCAAATATCTCTATGATAATCCTAATAACTTCAGCACCTTCAGTGGCTTCCTGCTCTTTCCTCTTTGAAGGAAACACACTGCTCAACTGCTCATGATGTCATATGAAATAATATGCTTCATAATCATGCTCATATAAAGCACTTTTAAAATGTAATCCTTCTGTGTCATCATTTGTTTTGATTTTATGACCCACTTATGACTCAAGAGTTTTAGGCAGGCTTGTTTACTATGAGGCATTTATTCTTGTCTATAATTGAGGACCACCACTGCCATGTATATAGTGTCGTACAGTACAGCTGCCTACAGCTTAGCTTAGCAAAACACAGACATTCACTTGGACTGGCTTACACATGCACACGCCCTCAAACACATCCTCTCTCGCTCTCTATCTCTCTCTTGCTCTCTTTCCCTTTCTCTCTCTCTCTGTCCCTGTCTCTTTCTTTCTCTCTCTCTCTCTCTCACACACACATACACACACACAAACACGTTACAGTTTTTTACAATTGCTAAAACACATTCTTGAAACAGTCACTCATTTTCTCTAAACTCTAAACACAAAACCTCATCTTCAAGCACTATTTACAAAACCTCTGAATCCTCTTGCCAAATGAAACTTTCACCTCAAAACAGTTTTACCTGTGCTCAAAATCAAACACTGCTGTCAAATCATAAAGGTATTGACAACAGACTGCCCAATTAGGTTCATGAGTTCAGGCAACTGAGAACTTTGTTCAGCCAATGGGTTTTAGTGTTTTAGCAATTGTAAAAAACTGTAATAATTGGCAGGTCCTGTGTTTAATCCCTCTAATGCAGGGGTGGGTTAATTAATTTCCCCTAGTGGCCACATGAGATAGTGCGACTGTTGTGGAGGGCCGGACAAATAGGCTGAACTCAATTCAGCATGAAAAATGTGCATGTTTTTGCAGTATTAAAGGTGTGCCCAGACGACCAATACACATGGCACATACACACACACACACAAGAGCAAGCTTGCAATGCAATAGTATACGTATACAAATTAATACTAATATCAAGTTTTATCGTTTAACGTCTGATTCCTAATTTACCATTGACCTCTGAGGGCCGCTCAGGGACAGCCAGGGGGCTGCAAATGGCCCTGGGGCCGCACTTTGCCCAGGTCTGCTCTAATAGGAGACCAATGGCAGGTCCTGTTTAATCACTCTAAAGGCAGACCAGCGGCAGGTCCTGTTTAATCACTCTAAAGGCAGACCAGCGGCAGGCCCACTCCAACTGGAGATCGACAAGACAAGACAATCAGGAGAAAACTAACCTGTCTCTGTCTCAGGAACAGCCTCTCACGACCATGGTACCTTGCCGAAGACATTCTGTCTTTTGGTGACCATTGGTGCGTATCATCTCTGGTTAAGGTTTGGTTAAAAGAAGACGACGGTCATTTGTAAGGCTCTAAAAGGCTCTCCTGTTGACTTAAATCTTATCATCCTCAAATTTGGAGTAAATAGCTCTTTAATAATTTGCTGGACCCTAAGCAGCCTGGTTTTAAGAGCAAAATCGTGTCAAAATCTCACCACTCCAGTGGTATACCTCAAGGATTGGTTCTTGGACCCCTCTTATTTTCTATTACCACCACTTACCTAGGTAAGATCATCCGTTCCTATTGGTTCTCCTATCACTGTCATGCAGATGGTGCTCAACTGTACTTTTCCTTACCCCCGGATAACTCCACAAAAATCTGCTTGATTTCAGAATGTGTGTTCTCATCTTTTTAAACATTCATCTAATTAGTTCATTTGTTTGAAGGCATACTTAATATTATCATAGTTTTCAATATGCCTATTACTTAATTTTCAATTTTTTTATATATATATCTAATGTTTTTCTTATGTTTTGTAAGTCACTTTAAAGTGGGCTATCTGCTGAATATTTGAGGTGTTACTACAACCATGAATTGCTATACTAAACATGACATAATCAGACCTAGCAAATTTAGACAGATGTAAGACTGAAGAAATTATTAATTTCCTTGACAAAATCTCATCACTGACACATTTTTTTGGGATTACAAGATAGTTTATAGGTTGCTTTAACATTTTGGAGATGGATAGTTAATGGATTCAGGAGTGCATTTGTGGCAAAATTATAACAACTGTATGTGGTTCATTGTTAGACTCATTCTCCTTTGAAATCTTTTTATCTTGTAATAATTCTAGCAACACTGGACTCGTGTTGTTGTGACCATAGACATCTATGGTTGTGACAGGCCCCCAAATTATCACAGAGCTAAATTATGACATGCTAACGTTAGCCACACACCCTGCACTCTCTCAAATCCAACATGGACGCCGACTAAGAAAGGAACTCTGGGTGCAATTTTTACAGGAAATACTTTCGTCGCGGTCTCCCTGCAATAGTAAGGTGCTGCCATTTTACCGAGCTTACGGTAAGAATATTAACCTAACAGCGTTCTGCTAAAATTGGTGCATCGTCTCACCTATCCTGGTTGCTCTGTGCCTTCAGATGCATTTATGAACACTTATAGCATTTGTGTGAAACACTAAGCTGATGTTGAAGTTAACCTTTGTCGTCTAGCTTGCATCAGCTAGCTGGGTAGCTTTGTAACGTTAGCTAATGCAGAACAATTCCAGATGGAACATACACTGTTTACAGGCTAACGTTGCGTAGTAAATAAACCAGACGTGGGTTAGGGTTGATGGATGGAAATGAATGGTAGGAGCTGATGTTAGCTCGACAGTAACCTACGATATTAACCTTCTACGACGTAATCGGCTAATCTAGATAGCCAAGTTAGCTGACAACTTGGTGTTAGTTAACGTTGACCTGCCAGGAACAATACCAGTGGGCCCACTTTCAAAATAGCCCACTTAGTAACTGCACAGACCTTAGTTAGCTTTTCTCACAGCGATTTCCAGTAGAAATAACATGTTCAATATTTTACCTTTTGTTATATATCAGACAACATGTATATCAAGAATGATCAATCCCAATGTTGTTCGTGCTGTTGAAGTAGGCTAAGTTAACTCTAGATGACATTTTATTTAAACCTTACACGTTCATTTTTAAACAAATGGCTCGTTACACACGTCACTTTCATACACACGGCCTTCAGCAGTATGCTGGCGTGCGGATGTGTCTTCCACTGTGCAGAACTGGTTCTGTTGTTAAAATACAACAGCATTAGTAAAAAAAACAAGTTGTTAAAAAACTGAAGTAAATGCATCCTTCACCCAACTTAAATGTCACAATAGAACCATGGCTAAAATCAACCTCAGTTGAGTGTCATTTTTGTTGTACTCCAGCAGGACTGGCGGAACCATGAACGATGACCGGTTACCGATCATATCACTGTCCCACCACCTGACCCTATTGGAGGCCATGCACCAGCTGAGAATTATGGGACATCTTTGTGACATTACCGTGCAGGTGGACTACCAGGGTGAGATAAAGGATTTTGAGGCTCACCGAGTGGTACTAGCGGCGTCCAGCGGATACTTTAAAAGCATCTTTCTGGCTGACGAGCCTGTCAAAAAAGCGCAGTTGTTCGACGTGCCCACCGTCGCGTTCGATGCGTTCCTGCAGTACGTTTACACTGGTCAAGTTGATGTAGCAAGGTCAATGGTAGACAACATATCTAAAATGGCAGAGTTACTAGACTGCGTTGACCTTGTTGACGCCTGCAAGGCGGTGAGTGACCTGGTAGTGGTTAATGACACAGAGACAGTGGTTCCAGATGGCCTGGCTGAAACGGATGCTTCCAATGAGGTCCCTCCTCCCAAGCGACGAGGTAGAAGACCAACTCAAAGCAAACAAGCAGTGAGCAAAGATCCTCAGGCCTCAAAAGAGTTGGAAAAGTCAACAGAGAAGAAGGGCAAGGCACCAGGCAGGAGACTTAGCAACAGGCTTGCTAGCCGCAAGGATCCGATACGCCTCCCCAAAGCCAAGCGCGCCCGGAGAGGGAGACCCAAAGCCAGTGAGGGGTCAAGTGAAAAACCCAAGGATGGGGAGGAGGGTCCAGAGATTGCAGGGGCAGTGTTGGGCATGGAACCGAATGACGATGGCACGCTTGCAAGCCAGTCTTCAGGCAGCGACAGCGAGTCCTCCTCCTCCTCTTCTGACCACGACCTCCAGGATGACCCCCAGGACGCAGACTTCCGACCTGACAAGGGCGTGGAAGGGGAGGGGGAAGTGGAAGAGGAGGCGGAGGCGGCTAAAGAGGGCAGGGTGCCGCCGCGTGTGGCGTTCCAGTGCGAGAAGTGCGACCGGCCCTTCCTGTACGAGAAGAGCTTCCTGAAGCACGTGCGCCAGAGCCACGGCGAGCAGCCCGAGGTGACGTACCAGTGCGCCACGTGCCAGCAGACCTTCGCCAACCGCTGCAACCTGAAGATCCACGAGCGCCACGTCCACAGCGAGGAGCGCCTCTTCCCCTGCGACGTCTGCACCAAGGCCTTCAAGCGCAAGAAGGACGTGAAGCGCCACCGTCGGCAGGTGTGTGTGTGTGTGTGTGTGTGTGTGTGCATGTGAGTGTGAGTGTGTAGACCACTGACTGTGTCTGAAATGTGTTTGAATGTGTGTTTCTGTGTAGGCCACTGTCGGCCTAATGCTGAGCAGTGTGTGTGTGTGTGTGTGTGTGTGTGTGTGTGTGTGTGTGTGTGTGTGTGTGTGTGTGTGTGTTTGTGTGTGTCTGTGTGTGTGTGTGTGTGTGCGTGTGTGTGTGTGTGTGCGTGTGTGTGTGTGTGTGTGTGTGTGTGTGTGTGTGTGAGAGAGAGAGAGGGATAGAAAGAGAAAGGGAAAGAGAGGGAGAAAGAGAGAAAGAGAAAGACTACTGTGTAGAGCTTGTGTATATTTTAAAGGTGTGTCCAGTGTGGTCAAAATGACTTACAGACAACTGGAGTGGTACTGCAGATTTATTTAACGATATCGGGAGCATTGTTACAAGCAATCCATGTTCATGAAATGTCCAACAACAATGCCCACACATCTCTGGGCAAACCCATCTCTTATACCTAAAACCCCTCCCTCGGACTAATGCACTGTAGTCACCTTGCCTCCCCAGAGATAAGAATATTTACATAGGATCCCCTTACCCCCAAAGCCCTGGGACCTTACACAACAGGTCAAACAGAATACATGGCCACACTAAGTTACCAATTCAATTCATGTTATACTATGGTAATTCATTCAATGAGAAACATACATTTCTATCCCACAGGTGCACGAGGGTGGCAGCGAGCGCCACCACTGCCCCGTCTGTGGCAAGGCCCTGAGCTCGCGCACGGCGCTCACGCTCCACGAGCGCACGCACACGGGACAGCGGCCCTACGGATGCCTAGAGTGCGGCGCCAAGTTCTCACAGAGCTCCGCTCTCAAGACGCATCGCAGGTGAGACACAGTACAGAGACACAACAACAACACAACCCTACTTGCATCCCTTCCACCCAATCATATGGTTGTACATACCCCATTTCACAGCCACACAGTCCCAGCCAATCATTTCCTTTGATGTTTACCACTCCCAGCCAATCATATCCTTTGTTGTTTACCACTCCCAGCCAATCATATCCTTTGTTGTTTACCACTCCCAGCCAATCATATCCTTCAGTGTCTTTGGATAGAGACTCCTGACAGAGATCAACAATGGATTGTAGTTGTGTTCTGTCTAATGTCCAGGTTGTGTAGTCATATGGTCATTTTTGTCTCTTGTCACGTTGTGTCTGTGATGCTCAAACAGGATTCATACAGGGGAGAAGCCTTTTGCCTGCGACCAGTGTGACTCCAGGTTCACCCAGAACCATATGCTGGCTTACCACAAGCGCTGTCACACAGGTATACACATAACACACTCCGGCTTACCACAAGCGCTGTCACACAGGTATACACATAACACACTCCGGCTTACCACAAGCGCTGTCACACAGGTATACACATAACACACTCCGGCTTACCACAAGCGCTGTCACACAGGTATACACATAACACACTCCGGCTTACCACAAGCGCTGTCACACAGGTATACACATAACACACTCCGGCTTACCACAAGCGCTGTCACACAGGTATACACATAACACACACTACGGCTTACAATTAGCAGTGTCACACAGGTATACGCATAACACACACTACGGCTTACAATTAGCAGTGTCACACAGGTATACACATAACACACACTACGGCTTACAATAAGCAGTGTCACACAGGTATACACATAACACACTCCGGCTTACCACAAATGCTGTCACACAGGTATACACATAACACACTCCGGCTTACCACAAATGCTGTCACACAGGTATACACATAACACACTCCGGCTTACCACAAGTGCTGTCACACAGGTATACACATAACACACTCTGGTCTACAATAAGCGTGGTCACACAGGTATACACATATCACACTCTGGCTTACAATAAGCAGTGTCACACAGGTATACGCATAACACACTCCGGCTTACCACAAGCGCTGTCACACAGGTATACACATAACACACTCCGGTCTACAATAAGCGTGGTCACACAGGTATACACATAACACACTACGGCTTACAATAAGCGTGGTCACACAGGTATATCACACACTACGGCTTACAATAAGCGTGGTCACACAGGTATAAACATATCACACACTGACTTACAATAAGCAGTGTTACACAGTTATACTTGTTGTATAGTGATGTTTGAGGTGTGTTTTGGTCCTTGGTGTCTTGGGGTAAACCATTTGAGCTCTGACACAGTTGTGTGTGTGTATGTGTGTGTGTGTGTGTGTGTGTGTGTGTGTGTGTGTGTGTGTGTGTGTGTGTGTGTGTGTGTAGGTGAGAAGCCCTTCATGTGTGAGAGCTGTGGGAAGAGCTTTGCCTCTAAAGAGTACCTGAAGCACCATGCCAGGATCCACTCAGGCTCCAGGCCTTACAAGTGTGACATCTGTGAGAGAGCCTTCGCCCAGAGGAACTCCCTTCACCAGCACATGAAAACACACACAGGTAACCCCACGCACACACACACACACACACACACACACACACACACACACACGTTAGACATCTGTGAGAGAGCCTTCGCCCAGAGGAACTCCCTTCACCAGCACATGAAAACACACACAGGTAACCCCACGCACACACACACACACACACACACACACACACACACACGTGAGACATCTGTGAGAGAGCCTTCGCCCAGAGGAACTCCCTTCACCAGCACATGAAAACACACACAGGTAACCCACACACACACACACACACACACACACACACACACACACACACACACACCAACTCACACGCACACACACAAGTGTGACATCTGTGAGAGAGCCTTCGCCCAGAGGAACTCCCTTCACCAGCACATGAAAACACACACAGGTAACCCCACGCACACACACACACACACACCAACTCACACACACACACACGTGAGACATCTGTGAGAGAGCTTTCGCCCAGAGGAACTCCCTACACCAGCACATGAAAACACACACAGGTAACCCCACGCACACACACACACACACACACACACACACACACACACACACACACACACACACACACACACACACACACACACACACACACACACACACACACACGTGAGACATCTGTGAGAGAGCCTTCGCCCAGAGGAACTCCCTTCACCAGCACATGAAAACACACACAGGTAACCCCACGCACACACACACACACACCAACTCACACACACACACACACACACACACACACACGCGTGAGACATCTGTGAGAGAGCCTTCGCCCTGAGGAACTCCCTACACCAGCACATGAAAACGTCACACACAGGTAAACACACATACATACACACACACACACACACACACACACTCAACTACACACCAACCCACACGTACACATACAAGTGTGACATCTGTAAGAGAGCCTTCGCCCTGAGGAACTCCCTACACCAGCACATGAAAACACACACACACACACACACACACACACACACACACACACACACACACACACACTCACACATTCAGCCCTTAACTCGGACACTCACACATGTTCCACCTCTATGACCATACGACCCTCTGGGGTCTCCTGTGGCATCTGGCCCCCCTGTCATCATATTATAGGGGCCAATCCAGGGGAAGATACTGCTGTAATGGTACTCATAGGATGTGCTGTTGGCATGTGTCAGCACCATTAGCCCTTAGTGCTCGGAGTGAGCTTGGCGTGCGTCCATGGCTCATTGATGTGTGTTTGTGTACATCCAGTAAAGTGTGTGTGTGTGTGTGTGTGTGTGTGTGTGTGTGTGTGTGTGTGTGTGTGTGTGTGTGTGTGTGTGTGTGTGTGTGTGTGTGTGTGTGTTCGCGCAGGTGAACGGCCATACCACTGCACGGACTGTGAGAAGAAGTTCACCCAGCTGAACGCCCTCCAGAGGCACCAGCGCATCCACACCGGAGAGAAGCCATACATGTGCACCCTCTGCAACCGCACCTTCACCGACAAGTCCACCCTGCGTCGGCATGCCATGGTGAGGGGCACCATGACGGCTGCCTGAAAGCACTCTCTCTCTCTCTCTCTCCCTCCCTCCCTCTCTCTTTCTCTCCCTCCCTCTCTCTTTCTCTCCCTCTCCATCCTTCCCTCTCCCTCTCTCCCTCTCTCTTTCTCTTCCTCCCTCCCTCTCCCTCTCTCTCTCCCTCTCTCTTTCTCTTCCTCTCTCCCTCTCTCTCTCCCTCTCTCTTTCTCTTCCTCCCTCCCTCTCCCTCTCTCTCTCCCTCCCTCCCTCTCCCTCTCTCTCTCCCTCTCTCTTTCTCTTCCTCCCTCCCTCTCCCTCTCTCTCTCCCTCTCTCTTTCTCTTCCTCCCTCCCTCTCCCTCTCTCTCTCCCTCTCTCTTTCTCTTCCTCCCTCCCTCTCCCTCTCTCTCTCCCTCCCTCCCTCTCTCTCTCTCTCCACCCCTCACTATGGGGCAACTCATATTACCACCCCTCGCCATGGGGCAACTCATACTACCACCCCTCGCTATGGGTCAACTCATATTACCTCCTGTTTACCCCAAAGACAACTCGTGTCTCTTAGCACTTATTTGATCATTTACTACCCCACCTCATGATGCGGGGCAACTCCCATTTACCCCCTCACACCCTGATGAGTATGATATTTACCCCCCACCCCCCCCCCCACCCCACGCTGAGTAAAATATTTACCCCCCCCACACCACGCTGAGTAAAATATTCCCCCCCCCACACACACACATGGTGTCTACCCATAAAAAGCACACGTTTATTCAGAGGCAGTTGAGCTGTGTAGAGTGCGCGTGCTAATGTATGGAATTTGACGCGTGGGATTTCTTAATGTGCTCCTCAGACGCACGACAAGGAGACGCCGTGGAGGAACTTCCTGATGGTGCTGAAGGACAACGTAGAGGACACGGGGGGCAAGAAGCCCAGGGCCCCCGCAGCCAAAAGGGACAAGGCCGCCCCGAAAGAGGAGCCCCCCCACACCCAGGAGCCCCCCAAGACCCAAGGGGTCCAGGTGCAGGCCCAGGTGGATGGTGAGCCTGTGACGATCTCAGCCGAGTGGGCCAGCCATGGCACCATCACCCTGGTGAGCCACGGCGCGCTGAGCGGCTTCACGGTCATCCAGACCGAAATGCCGGCAGGCACGCAGCTCCAGCCTCTGGTGACGATGGCCGACGGCGCTCCGGTCACGGTACCCCTCTCCCTCCCCATCTCTGTCTCACATGCCGTTTCCTCCTCCTCCTCCTCCTCTGCTGCTGCTACGGTTACGGTGCCTGTGTCCGTGTCGGACGCCATTCTGGCTCAGACACAGACCCAAACAACGCCAACTGGTGGCCCGGCGGCCATTTTGGCTCCGGGGACGGTCACAGTTTCAACGCCGACCCTGGAGGCGGCCATGGAGGCTGGGGAGATTCAGTGTGTGACGGTGGGGGTGGGGGGGGCGGAGCTGGTAGTGGAGGCGGACGCAGGGGACTCGGGCGTCTAGCAGTTGGCTGTGGACGGAGGAGGACAGACAGACAGCCGAGACCGCGGATGACATGGAAGCCATGGTTATTATAACGTCATGTGTCATCTCCAAGTAGCCATGGAAACAGCCACGGAGCCCAACATGGAGGAGAATGTAGCTCGTTTTTGCTTCACGGCACCAGACTGTGCTGACCCCGTCAAGGGAATCATACTTTCTGCTCTCTCAATCAGTGTTGAACACACACACACACACATACACATACACACATACACACACACACACACACACACACATACTCACACACACATCTAGTCAAGTATGATGCTATAGGGTGGGTTTTTTTGTGGTGAGTAGCGGTTTCAATCAGACTAGACTGACTACGATGTTATAGTTAATTTCTACTCCAATCATGTCTCTATTTGTGCTATCAGCCTTAATAACAGACACACAAAGAAAAAGGCTACCAAGGAAACAGCATTATGGGACTGATATTGATGTCCTTTTCTTGTGTCTATACATTTCTCGGCCTTAACCATGCATGGCGAGGATATGATCCTTAAAAAGTAACTGTCAGAGTGTATATCAGTGTCACACTATCACACATATTTCATTAGAAGAATGTTTGGCTTTATAAAGATTTAAACCACTCATTACAAACCTATAACCTGATGTATTTATATTCAGTCTTTGTACCCTCACAGAAACTAAAATGAATGAAATGTTAAATAGTACAGTGATTCGTTTTTCCCCCTTCCTTACACATTGGCAATAGCACAAGAAGAAGGGCTTTATTATGCTTCTGAAGTTACTGATTCTTTTTCAGAGATTAATTTGGCCTAGGTAGGGTGATGTTCAGGGACACACAAGGAATGTTGTTGTGTTGTTTGTACAGTTTTCAAATGTTCTGTTTACTGCCACTGTTATAGTACAAATCGACAGTACAGAATCAACAAGTTGCCTACGTGTTGTGAATGTGTGTGTGTGTCTCTCTCTCCCACGCTCTCTATATAAATCTATATCTTTCTAGATAGATAAATAGAGTGAGATCTGCCTTAAAATTAACCTCAGTGACCGTAGGGTGTGTAGTTGAAAGACATTCAGTCAAACACAGTGTCATGTTTGGGATATGTTTTTATTGTACATTCGTACGTAAGACATGACTATGGCTAATAAAGATCACTACTTTGACAGAAACCTTGATAAGCACGTAGCCTGCCTCCAGGGCGGAGGATGCATCAACAGTAAAACCCTGGTACGTCTCACAACATGTAAAACCACACAAGACTCGACACAAAATGACATGCTCTGTCTGGTAACGAGCAGTGGCAGAAATGCACTACGCTATCCGAGAATTATGCATACACAACACTATAGACACACAAATCACACGGACTCAGGGAAGCACACCCATTTCTCAGTCTTTAGCCTTGGAAACTTCTGGCAGATCAAAGAAAAGTATTTAGATCTTTTACCCTTATAAGAAATATTTTTAGGAGAAGAAACAAATCTCATGTAATATTGTTGTATTGAGAACCGTACAAAAGTAAGACGACACTACCGTCAATTACGTAAAATATTAAAAATGACAAGTTTTTTTAAATTATTTTTTGCTCTGTAAAATGAAAGATGTGAAGGATTCACTCTTTCGTTGGTGGACTTCAGTGAGTGATGTGAGCTAGCGTATTTGGCTGCGGAGTGCGATGCTCGCTAACATGCGTGTGCAGGCTGGTTTAGGATAGACGTCAGAAATAGGAGTGAAAGTGAGGATTACCTATTCTATTCGTTTCTCATTAATCCATTTCACACTGTGGTTCTCACAGACTATGAACAACATGCTTAACAGAGAAGCAGAAACAGCTGACTTTTAGAGGTGCAATATGTAGTACTGGTTTGTTTTGTTTCTAGGCCTAAAATGATCGTCATTCTGAAGGCGTAATTAAAAATATGCAACCTTCCCCTGCATCCTGTGTCTCTGAACTACCCACCCTCTGTGTCGTTGCCTCTCTTTCCTAACCCGAATCATCCGGACCAAAGAAGCGCAATAAGACAGCATGAAGACATTGGCAACCATCCTCTTTTCAACGTTTACTTAAAATAAATACTAGAGCCAGATTTGGTAGATATAAAATAAAATCGCATATTGCACCTTTAAAGTTAAAGAAAAAAAAGAAAATGTTGTGAAGAAACTGTTGTTTGAAATAAAAAGTGAAGTGTAGACACCTGGTCATGCTCTAAGGGGAAATACTATTCAGACAACAGCGTACAGCGCTGATAACTCCCAGGGCAAGCATCCACCACTGGGGCCCGCAGAACCCACTCTAGACCCGATCTGGAACCACAGAACCACATTAAACCACATGCTGAATGTGTCCTGGGAGAGCAGATTTGGAAGGTGTTAAGAAGTAAACGAAAGGAAACAGGTAGAATCGACGTCGATGCTTCATGAAGCTCTGTTGCTTGAGGGATGCCAAGATGTTATGGGATGCACAGATTACAATCATGTCATACGTCGTCATCGCCATCTTTATTTGGTATGACAGAATGAATGTATCGTTTCAGTGGGCATTTATACATTATCCTCTTTGTGGTTTGCAGCATTCATAACTGGCTCATACTGGATAGGGGGCTGAACCAAAACTGTCCTTTGCACAAAAAATAAGTGTGTATGTGTGTGTGTGTGTGTGTGTGTAGGGGGGTGACTGGGTTTAAAGAGGGATGGGGACAGGGGGGGGGGGGGGGGGGGGGGGGTGTCATGCTGTGATGCAGGACTGTGCTGTTCTCTCCGTCTCATTTGAGATCGCCCTCGTCACCCTGGATGGTCTTCTTGATGCGCAGCAGCATCGTGGTGAGCCACTGGTCCAGACGAGAGATGGTGTCAAACTCTTTCACCTGGAGAGAGACACACACACACACACACACACACACACACACAGACACAGACACAGTCACACACAGACACACAGACACACACACACACACACACACACACACACACACACACAGCAGTAGTGTTAAGTTAGCCACACCAAAACTCTCTTACCTGCAATAACGCTGGCTGTTACAATGGGTGTGTTGTGTGTGCCAACACAGGTGAGCCATGCAGGTAATGAAATGGTATTACATTTACATTTAGCAGACGCTTTTATCCAAAGCGACTTTCAATTTTTACATTATACACTGAAGGCACACTGCACATCAGGAGCACTTGGGGGTTCAATGTCTTGCTGAAGGACACGTCGACAGGGAATCGAACTAGCAACCTTCTGATTACTAAACGACTTCTCTACCTCCTGTACCACTGTCGCCCCGTGAATTATTGCTTTAGACACGAATTATTGCCCTAGATACGAGAGACTGGAGGAAAGACAAACAAGACTCACGGCTTCTGTGAAGGCTTCGCTGTTCTGCTCCTCGTGGGCATCCAGAAGTTTCTGTAGGAGTTGTGTCTACAGTTAGCAGCAGGCCTTTACACGGCAGTCAGAGATGAAAGTCTCAACATTTTTCATTTACACACACACACACACACACACACACACACACACACGCACACACGCAGTATCATTGATCATTAATGCCAGACTCTGATGTTACTGATAGATTACGCTCATCCTCATAGAAATAGAATAATTTGATTAGCCTACCTAACCACCATGATGCGTCTGACAATCACAAATTGATTTTCTATTCATTGAATGGGATCAATTTAGTGCACAAATACCCCACAATTTGCAAACAAACAGAATGGGATTTATAAATTCTTCACGAATTGCAAATGTGCACACCATGCTTTTCAAATACAAAACAAGTCTACAATGTGTAGCTAATCTATGCAGTATACCTTAACTTAAATGTGGAAAATACAGCTATCACACCTGATAACAAAGATGTGAAGAAAAATGTAAACAACCCAATCCAAATTGTTTCCCTAATATAAAAACTCAACTTCTCTAGTCACTCAATCCACCAGCCACTTCATGAGGTGACTGTCCTTTGTTTGCATGTAGTATTTTTTATTTGCGCACGCACGCACGCACACAAGCACGCACGCACACACACACAAACACCAAGCACACACACACCAAGCACCTCATAAGCCATTGAGTGTCTGTACCAACCTTGACAAGCTTGCACTCTCTTGAGTCTGAGAAAGCAGGAAACATCTCCTCGTACTTCTCTACGGCCAACTATAGTGGACAGCACAAAAGAACACAACACAAAACTCTTTCACTGAGGTACTCCAGCAACTCATTCAGACTAACTCTTTATAATAATCAAAATGTCAGCAGATGTCTTCAATATGTTTATGCCATATAATAAATCTAAATTTGTTAATTTCTCTTCCTAAAACCCACTAGAGGACACTATTTAAGAGGTTATTTAAAAAAAAAATCTTATGGGGGACCCCCTAGTTTTGCTGGGTCACTGGGGCTTCGTCGCTTTAGTTTCAATTACAAAATGGACCCCCCCTCAAAAAATCCTAACTAAAAGCCTGCCAGCAACTCATTCAGACTAACTCTTTATAATGGACAAAGCAGCACTGCTTCAGCTGAAAGCCATCTGGATAAGTTTAGACCTCAGAAGAAACAGAGACAGAAAAAAAACATGTGGTTTTTACGCTAAGCTTCTGCTGACCTTGGCGTTGAGCTCATCCACGATGAAGTGGCATAGGGAGGCCTTGAAGAAGTACTCTTTGGCGCAGTATTTCAGTAGCGGGTTGTCCATGGTGTTGGACCCCACCTACAACACATACACCGTGAGACAATGGAAATGGAAATGAGCCCTAGTGACTAGTGACTGTTTTACAGCAGAGATAGTGACAAACACACACTCTGAATTTAGTCTCTGCATTTTAACCATCCAGGGTAGTGATACACACAGTGAAGCACACTAACCCGGAGCAGTGAGCTGCTTTTGAGCGTCCGGGGAGCAGTGATTGGGGTTAGGTGCCTTGCTCAAGGGCACCTCAGCCGTGGATGTGGGCATGGGAGAGCAGTGGTCTACCACTTCCCCACCCACATTTTTCCTACTGGTCGGGGATGGAGCCGGCCACCCTCCGGTTACCAGCCAGAAACCCTAACCAGTAGGCCACAGCTGCCAATCACATCACATCACATCACATCACATCACATCACA
>NC_137914.1:2624641-2662141 GCF_963457725.1 Sprattus sprattus
TACCACATAAACAAACACACTCTCTCTCTCTCTCTCTCTCTCTCTCTCTCTCTCTCTCTCTCTCTCTCTCTCTCGACCTGAACGGACGTGCGTGAGTGAGCTGCGTGTTGAGTGTGAGTGAACAAGCTCTATTTCTATCTTTTCTCCCTTTGTTTGTTGTTTATATGCGTGTTTGTGTATTGATTTAATTTATTGGCACTTAGTTTCACAACTACTTGTAGTTTGGCGGAGTAAATAACACGTGTGTTTCCCCGTGGAGTCTGCAACCGGCGTTTGCTGGGAGTATGGCGGCCGGTGGAAGCATGGAGTTCGAAAAATTAACAAGAAAACATGGGGTAAAGGTGGAAAGTGTTGCAAGCGTGGAAGATATTAGTCTGGCAATCGGTAATATTATTGGGCACGAGAACGTGAAGTCTGCTTCACGGATGAATGGTGCGGTGGTTTTGTTTCTAAGCACGGTTCAGAAAGCCATTGAGGTAGTTGGGAAGGGGATAGTAATCCATGATTC
The DNA here is from genome assembly GCF_963457725.1 of Sprattus sprattus. NCBI lineage: Eukaryota > Metazoa > Chordata > Actinopteri > Clupeiformes > Clupeidae > Sprattus > Sprattus sprattus. Next base: position 2,625,150 of record NC_137914.1, read on the forward strand.
CCTCACACAAGTCCTCCCACTTAGTACCCCCTCTAAGAAAATTATACTTTCAAATGTACCCCCGTTCATTAAAGATGAACTTATTGTTAATGAGTTACAGCGGTATGGCCGCATTGTTTCTTCCGTTCGGAAAATCCCTCTGGGGTGTAAATCGCCCCTTCTGCGGCACCTAGTGTCTTTCAGAAGGCAGGTGTATATGGTTCTTAACAGTGGCATGGATGAGTTAGAACTTTCCCTTAAGTTTAGGGTGGATGGGTTCGATTATTTAGTGTTTGCAACGTCGGACACTGCACTGAAGTGTTTCAGTTGCGGTAGAGAGGGGCACGTCGTGCGCAATTGTCCTAATAAAGGCGACAACGCTGCAAAGGAGAATACTCCAGGTGAAAGCAATGGTGCCGAGTCCTCCACAGGCGTTCCCCCTGCCACTGAGGTGGAGCCCTCGGTGAATATGACTGAGGGAAGCAGACTTGAGGGGGATGTGAAATCCGATGGTGAACTTTTTGTGCTTTGCACGGAAACAGTGGCGGGTGATGCGGCAGTGATTGAGCCTGCTGTGGCGATCTTTTTAGCTGAGGAGCTGGCTGCGGGTGGAGGTGCACCTGAAGGCAATAAAGGGCTGTCATTAGAGACACTGGCAGCTCCGCAGACGGTAGTAGAGGAGGCGCAGCCTATTGACATAGACACGGTTTTTAAAACACCGGTGAAAAGAAAGACAGACCGGGTGGAAGAAAACGTGTCTAAAATGAAGAAGGATGAAGACGCAAATGTAGAGCAGGATAGTGATGGTGAATCCATCGACTCGAACTGGTCTGATTGCTCGCAGGGGGATTTTAACCTCTCCTCCAGCGAGGATAGGAAGTACACGGCAGAGAGTATTAACAGCTTTCTGCATGACACGAAGGGGAGGCGGAAAGTTGAGGTGGAACGCTTTTTTCCGGACTGCCCGCAGTTTGTGAATGACGCTGTTTTGTTGATAAAGGAGGGGGCTTTTGCGGACCCGGAGGTATATCGCCTCCGCAAAATAATAAATAAGTTGAGAGTGAAGTTGCGTGGTGAAAAGTCCACTTAGCTTTTCAATATGTGTAACACCATCAGGATTGGCTCCTTAAATTTAAATGGTGCGAGAGAGGGTAAAAAAAGACTTATTTTGTATGATTTCATTAAACTGAAGAAAGTGGATGTCATGATGACTCAAGAGACACACAGTGATTTTAAAAATGAAACTGATTGGAGAAGAGAATGGGATGGACAGATTATAATGAGCCACAAAACTTCCCTAAGTGGGGGCGTGGCGGTCCTTTTTTCTAAGGCTTTTCTGCCCATCTCGTGCCAAGTGGAGGAGATAGTTGAAGGTAGACTTTTAAAAGTAAAGGCCATGTTTGAGGGTCACAGCATGGTTTTTCTGAATGTGTATGCCCCCACATTAGGTAGGGAAAGAGTTTTGTTTTTTAGTAAAGTCAATGAAGTACTAAAAGATTTAGAACAAGAAGATGTTTTTTTTATGGGTGGCGATTTCAATTGCACTGAAAATGACAGGCTGGACAGGAATCATCTGGAGCCGCATGTCGCCTCCCAAAAAGCTATAACACAGCTGACTAATGTCTATAGACTGTGTGATGTGTGGAGGAACCTGCATGAAGGAGATAGGCAGTATACATGGGCTCACACCAGAGATAATTATATTGCGTTAGCGCGACTTGATCGGATTTATGTATTTAGGCACCACCTTAACCTTTTACGGTCTTGCCTAATCTTGCCAACGGCTTTTTCGGACCATAGTGCAGTTGTGTGCAATGTCTCCATCGTGGCGTCAAAACACAGGAGTGCCTACTGGTGCTTTAACACGGCACTATTGGAGGACAAGCACTTTAAAGACACTTTAATTTTTTTCTGGGAGGGGTTTAGGCAGCAGAAGGCTTTCTTTACTTCCCTGCAGCAATGGTGGGATTACGGCAAAACGCAAATCAAACAGTTTTGCCAGCAGTACACTGCTAATGTCACAGGAGAAATAATTTCCTCATTGAAAGTGTTGGAGGATGAAATCCTAAAATTACAAGGGTCAACTACAAGCACAGGAGATAAAAAACACATCAAACTCCTTGATGCTAAAAAGGGCAGACTAGCAGAGCTGCTGGGTGTCAGAGCGCAGGGAGCTCTGGTCCGCTCTCGCTTTCAGAATGTCACCCAAATGGATGCCCCAACCAAATTTTTCTTTAACTTGGAAAGGAAGAATGGCCAGAGCAGGTGCATACATGCTCTACGGTCTGTGACAGGCCAGGAGCTGACCGAGCCGGCTCAGATACGTAATTGTGCAATGCGTTTTTATGCGGATCTGTACAAGAGTGAGTTGGTGCATGGTGACACTTTTGACAGTGCTTTTTTTAATGGGTTGCCCAAAGTGGCTGAGGACTCTTGTTCTGAGATGGACGAGGTTCTGACGCTACTGGAACTTGAGCAGGCTCTTATGAGCACGTCAAACGGGAAGAGTCCCGGAATTTGCGGCTTACCCGTTGAGTTCTATAAGGCTTTCTGGTCCACCATTGGACGTGACCTCCTATCAGTGCTCAGCGAAAGTCTGAAAAGTGGCTCACTACCTCTTAGCTGTCGAAGGGCGGTCATAACACTGCTGCCTAAGAAAGGGAATCTGCAGGACATAGGCAACTGGCGCCCTGTCTCTCTTCTGTGTACTGAGTATAAAATCCTGTCCAAAGCGCTGGCGATGAGACTGAAAAAAGTGTTGGCACAAGTGGTACATTCTGATCAGTCGTACTGCATACCTGACCGCTCTATCTTTGATAATGTTGCCTTAATCAGAGATTTGTTGACAGTGTCTGGAAGTCTGGGGATAAATGCTGGGCTGATTTCCTTAGACCAGCAGAAGGCTTTCGATCGGGTAGAGCACCAATACTTGTGGCATACATTGGAGTCTTTGGGCTTCAGTGTGGGGTTTAGCTCAATGGTCAAAACTATGTATCATGACATCGAAAGCATTGTTAAGGTGAATGGCGGCCTCAGTGCTCCTTTTAAAGTTAAAAGGGGGGTAAGGCAGGGGTGTCCAATGTCGGGGATGTTATACTCTATTGCCATAGAGCCACTTCTCCATAACCTGCGCACTAACCTGAAAGGCCTTTCTGTGCCATATTGCAATGACTGTTTTTTTTTGTCTGCTTATGCAGACGATGTAATTGTTTTTGTGAATGATGAGGAGGATTTACAACTGTTAGAAAGTACTGTACATGAATTCCAGCTGCTGTCCTCTGCAAGGGTGAACTGGGGGAAAAGCGAAGCTCTCTTGCTAGGAGAGTGGAGAGGGAAACGCCCAGTGCTACCGGGGGGCCTGTCTTGGAAAAAGGGGGGTTTGAAGTACCTTGGGATTTTCTTGGGTGATGACACTACTGTTCAAAAGAACTGGGAGGGGGTTTTGGACAAGGTTAAAGGACGTCTGGAGAAATGGAAGTGGCTGCTTCCTCAGTTGTCTTACAGGGGACGCACGCTCATCATTAATAACTTGGTGGCCTCTGCACTTTGGCACAAATTTGCATGTGTTGAACCTTCTGTCAGTCTCATTGAAAACTTACAAAGGGAGATGGTGAACTTTTTCTGGGACAAGCTGCATTGGGTCCCCCAAGCAGTTCTTTTTCTCTCGAAGGAGGATGGGGGACAAGGACTTGTAAACCTGGCCAGCAGGAGAGATGCCTACCGGCTGCAGTTCATCCAGAAGCTGCTGGCCGGACCGAGTGATCTGGTGTGGAGACCCCTAGCCCATAGTATCCTACGTGGAATCGGTGGTATGGGTCTGGACATTGCTCTTTTCCAGATGGATAATAAGAAACTTTCTTACGGTGGATTACCAGCATTTTACACAAGCCTGTTCAAGGTATGGGGACTGTTTACTCATAGGTGGTGTGATGCACAATCCTCCCTGCATTGGCTTCTGGAAGAGCCCATTGTGTTTGGGGCTCGACTGGACGTGTCTGGGGTGGACGTGCCCGGTCTTACAGATTTGCTCCGCACCCAAAAAGCTTTTCAACTGCGCCACATTGTCGACATGGCGGGTGGCGATTTAAAGAATTCCCAAGCAGTGGCTTCTTTCCTGGGGATAAAATCCATGAGGTATGTGGGAAGATTTCTTTCCAAGCTTGCTGGTGTTCTCAGCCTCCAGGAGAGAAGGCTTCTGGAGGATTATGCCAAAGGCAGTGCTGTCTGTGATGACAATGATGTGTTTCCATGCATCGAAATCTCACCTGCTCTGCTCGAAACATGTCACACAAATCCCCTGCTAGACTTTGAAGAGCTAGAAATGTGTGATTTTTTTTCTGTTACAGGGAAGGTGTTGTATAGAAACCTAGTTAAGGTGCTAAACAAGAACTCTTTGAAGGGTAGAATGGACACAGTGTGGAGAGCGAGGCTTGGTATCAAAGACGAAACTAAACCAGTGTGGAGAACTATTTACAAGGCTCCACTTAATAAAAGAACGGGCGACCTACAATGGAGGATTTTGCATGGGGCCATTGCAGTAAATGCCCTAACATCTTCAATGAACTCTGCAATATGTGACAGGTGTCCTTTCTGCCTGGAAAGAGAGACAATTTTTCACTGCTTCATGGAATGTTTCAGACTAGGTGCTTTGTTTGGTATGTTAAGTGCAATGTTTTTTTCTTTGGGGACAGTGTTCACCAAGCAGGGCTTCATCCTTGGTTTCACGTACAATAGGATGGAGAGATCAAAATGTCAACTGATAAACTTTACAATTGGGCAAGCTAAGCTTGCAGTGTACTTGAGCAGGAAGAACATGGTTCAACAGAAACCAGGGGATGTTATTCATGTTTTCAAGAACTTAATGAAGTCCAGGATTTTGATTGATTTTCATTTTTATAAGTTGATGAGTGCAATTGAGGTGTTTGAAGATCTGTGGTGTTATCAGGGTGCTCTGTGTTCTGTGTTCAATGATGAGTTATTATTTGCGCTGGTGTTGCAATAATTTAGCCTTGTGTTTAATTTGTTGAATATAATGTACTTTGTATGAGAGGGGCCTGATTGGGGTACCCAAATAAAGGTTTTTATAAAATCAAAATCTCTCTCTCTCTCTCTCTCTCACACACACACACACACACACACACACACACACACACACACACACACACACACACACACACCACCAGTTAACCACCAATTCACCCACAGGACTTAGCTAACTGTGATCATTGCTAGTTCAGTTCTGGCACCAGCAGTCAGATGATGAAAAGCAGTGGGGTGGAAAGGAACCAACCATTCCAGTTCTTGGCCATCTTGAACATGTTGGCAGCCCGGCAGTACATCTCACATGCCTCCTCTATCTTATGGTTTCCTCCCCCACTGAGAGAATGAGAGAGAGAGAGAGAGAGAGAGAGAGAGAGAGAGAGAGAGAGAGAGAGAGAGAGAGAGAGAGAGAGAGAGAGAGAGAGAGAGAGAGAGAGAGAGAGAGAGAGAGAAAGAGAACCAAAAGGAACAGTTACCATAGTGACAAACCCATCCAGATAGATGCTAACACTGGGAGAGATCTGTATTGGATTTTGGCTGGTTGTATGAGCTTGAGGGTCGTTTGTCTACTACTGACCACAAGGGCTAAGGTACGTCAATAACAATGGTGGCTTCAATGGTAGCAACAAATGAGCACTGTCCAACATGAAACCCTTTCACGATCAATCATAATGATGTTGTTCCAAATGGACAATTAGAAGGTTATGTATTCTGTGCATCTTAATTTCACGATCAATCATAATTATGTTGTTCCAAATGGACAATTAAAAGGTTATGTATTGTGTGCATCTTAATTCTTTGTTGCATGTGTTTGTATAATGCATTATTACAGGGCCAACAGCAATGTAAACAAATACATACAAGCCAGTATCAGAGAAAAAAAAAAGATAGGGGAGCATTGTCTCATCATGCCATTAGAATTATATGTCTGTTGTAGGACTCGAAGCATGTTTGGCCACAAAATCTACACACTGATTCTTTAGTCCAAAACAGGGTGACTGACTGTCTGGCTGGCTGACTCTCTGACCCTAGCAGTCTCAGAATGAAATGATGCGTTTGCCATACAACTAATTCATTCCAGGGTTTGCGCCAGTCAATAGCAGTTATTGATTAGGCCTATACGCAATTCAGAGCCATTCATCATTATCAATGCACAACTAAGGGGATGAATGGCCTAATTTCTGACATTTTTACGGACACATTTATTTTCATTTCTGGAGGTCCCTCTCATCCAGCCAGTGTTTTGGCTAAGGCCCATCCCTGCTCCTAAAAAAGCCTGTCTATGTCATCAGACCACTTCTGTCAGCCTACGGCTGTCCCTGCCAGCGTAGACCGGGAGTATAGCATCTATCCAAATCCTAAAGCTCAGGTTAGACAAAGAAGTATAACATCTACTGAAACCCTCTTGACTTCGATCTGTCAATCTGTCTTGTTAAGTTTTAGAAGACACACTTAAAATCATAAAAAAAATAATCAAAGTATTTGTGGGTTTTCTTAAACAACCTAGATTACTTCACTTTGATCAGAGACTTCCTGAAGACATTTCAAGTAGGTCAATGCTAAAGGTGAAGATAGGTTTTTTTCCCCTTCAAGTAAATATTCTAAAAATAAACTACAGTCCTAACAGCAGATAACTTAAGACAGAGGGGTTTGGTTTCCCCAGTCAAACAATTAGGGCTGCTGTAAAGAAAAGAAAAATAACAGGCTGAAGTGACGTCCATGGTTTCTTACTACACGAAAAGGCAATTGACTGTCTAAGCAAGAACACCTAGATGCAATATGCATTCGTAAGGGCCTTTACACTAAGCGAAGGCAGAGCTATTGGGTCAACTATGACATTAGGCTACAGACTGCTGTTGATACATTGAGACTTGCTCAATGAGTGTATACATTCCATGGAAAATACATACATAGAACATACACATTCAAGACGACAGGGGTTGTTACGATACCCTCCACAGCAAGGTAACTGCACCAGTACTGCGCAAAATCATTTTATCGCTATCGCTAGCTAACGTCAGCAATTCTTGTTAGGTGGCCAATGTAAGAACAACTAGCTATAAAGCCAGCTGCGTGAACTGTCAGTTCACATATTCAACCAGCTACGTTAGCAAATAGGCAGTCCGCGACTGCTAGTAAACAATTCGTTTGCCAAGGTTATCGGGGAGCGAGCCACATCTAGCTTGAATAGTGTCAAGACTGTTTTCAGCAGGGTAACAGCATGGGTTTTGACGATATATAACTAACGTTAATAATGTTTTCCCACCCGCTGAATTTGAGCTAGCGGTTAACATAGATTTGCTTGTTTACAAGCTAGGTCTAAATCTAAGCAACCTGACATTATCTCATCGTTGGCCAGATTAGCAAGCTAATAAGTAAAACTGATTCATTTGCAAGCTATCATAAGATTGTACCTATGATATACCATCACAAAATGACATCCAACGGCCCAGTTATACTTAGAAGGAGTAACGTACTGTTGATAACCTAGCTAACTTAAACTGCCACAATATCAGCATTATGGTCCCTGGTAGAGTATAACATTAGTTTGACAGCTAGCGTTAACCAGTAACGTTACAGTGCTGCTAGCCCTAGTAGAGAAAATGTACGTAAGCTAACATTGCATTTCTAGACTAACAGCTAAAAAGTGATTCACAGCTAAATCCAGGTTACCATCGCTCACTTAAATGTTTTCTTTAAAAATGTTAACGTTAGCTAGCTGCATGTCATCACTAAAAAACAGTGTGTGACGGATAGCTAGTTAGCTGGTAAGCTAACATTAACACCAGTTCAGTTACTGAACGTTCTCTCACCCAAACATCCCTCCAAGAAATGAGCCGGTTTTATTAACTTTCTTGTCAGCTTCAGCCATTAACTGAATGGCCTCCTTCTCTTTGCCCGAGTTATCCATTTTCTTTAATGAAAGTATCTACAAAAACAGCTTTAGGGAAGGATTGTAAGGATCTGCATCAGCTCCGGGCGCACAACGAAGGATTACAGTCGATGGGTTTATTTGACGTGGGAGTACCCTTTCGCAAAGATTCCTGGGAAACAGAGTTTCTCTTGGTTTAGTACCATCCACATGGATTATGTCTGGTGCAAAATAAACCACAATTCCCATGTTCAGGGAAAACCATGCACAAACCCCTTGTTACGTAACATTTCCAACTGGCTTCCCCCACTGCATCGCATAAAATCAGAGTAGAAATATATGCTTACTTGCTTAGGAAACCCATTGATTAAATGTAACTTTTTGTAACATACATTGCCCTACACACGTTATTTGTCCGGTTTATTATTCCCGAATCCACCGAGGGCACGGTAGCATGCAAAACCGTATTGTGGATTGCATCATTGGGATCAGAAAAATTGCTGGGAAAATCTATCACCCATGGTATTCTTTTTTTCCCCCAGACTATTACGTCTGGTATCCAAGCCATTCAATACCTTGCATATTAAGCTGTCCTCGTCTAACCAATGACCGTCAGATCAACTTTGTTTACCGTTGCGTTGCTGGTATTTCCAGGAACGTTGGCACGCATGTCTGCCCACTATAACACAGCAGATGGCAGCAGAGGCCCGTGTGCGAGCCCATTTTAAAGGCACCCATACTCCGAGAATTGCCGACGTGAATCCTGCTTTATTTATTGGTGGCACCAATAAATAAAGATTGTTGTTGTTTACGATTATCTATCAGTTATCACCACACAACAATGTCTCATCTTTGCTTCTTGAATGTCGATATGTAATGGTATGGAGTTATTGAAACATACTACATGTAAAAAAAGACTAGAAATTGAATGTTTATTTTTGCCTCAAAAGTTGCACTGGGTGCCTTTAAGATATACTTTGAGGGAGATGTTTTCACTATCAGTTTCACTCATGCTGTAAAGCATTCAAGTTATCCCATGATTTTGATTTGTCTATTTATCAATGCGGGCTCGTATTCAGTTATCTTTAGACTGACAATGATACCTCTCTGTCAACTCGACAGGGGCGCACTGTATTGATAGCCCAGTGCATTAACGATTCTTTCCACCGACGGTTCTCATATCAACCCGTATTTATTAAGTGCACTTAACTATAAAGATGCCAGCAGTGTTGGGTATGCTGCGAGTTGTTACGGAGATTTCTGTTAATTATTACTAGGATCCTACCGACGGGCTCCGAAGGAAAACACCTGTTCAGCTGTGCTTTCACGTGACCTGACATGAACCAAGGCCGCGCCCCAAATGTGACCTCAGCTCACTCCGACACAACACTGGGCGTATTGCGCAATCCAAACAAAATATCCCTGACAGAACAGAACACCCAGTACTAAACAGAGAAAGAAAACAATCTTGAAAAGATTACCAGACGTTTCGAACTTTTTTAGGAAGTAAACAGATAAACACACAGTGTCCATTGAATCATTTTTATTTGATCTTTTAGTCGCAGAGACTGCGAGATGTAGTGACTGTGGGATGCCATTGTTCAGTCAATGTCTCAATTCATAACTCCGCTGTATGGTCAGGCTCAGAAGTTCAAACATTTGAGAGGCTATTCTGTTTGATCACTTCGCAAACACACACCATCATCATCATCATCTGCAAGCATATACATAAGACACATACAGTACATTGCCAAGGCAAAGCACAGCAGCAATCATTTACCATGAACAACATAGCAATGAACACACACCAACATACCCAAACCTGCTCCAACATGTGTCCAGTGTCCAGTATTATTATGTTCTTCTTAAGTACATCATGAATTTTACATCTTTCATGGAATAGTGGGTAGGATGCAAGGATTTAAGGCTGCAGAGCAAGCGGTTCAAGGGAGACTTGGGGTTTCTATTGTGCAAAGACTATTTCAAAACCGGACATTTTCTCCATTGCACAATCACATGGCTATCCAGAATCCAGTATATTTAGATTACATATGTAGATCCAGTTTCCATTCACTCCATTTTGGAGGTTCTAGTTCACATTCAGCTTTGCCAATGCAGTACTGGTAGGCACACCAAGACTGGTGGACCCAAATTGAGCCCAGAATAAAACTGCAGTGTGTGTTTCTCATTCCTGTTGAGCAGCCTTTAGCATGCAACATTCATGGCTGTTGTGCAAGGCTAAAGCAGGGGTGGTGGTGCCAAAACATGGTGAAATTAACACAAGTGTAGCTGGAATGGAATCAAACGAAAAGGGTTTTACACGAATACAAAAAAAAAAGGTCTATCTAAATGTTCTAGGCACCCATCTTACAGCAAATTTGGCTAAATATGGCAGAAAACTAAAACCAGAACTGATTTGGGCCTATTCTTAATTTCACTATTTTTTTTTTTTTTTTTAAATAAATAAAATTAAAAGTAAGTAGTACAATATGAATACCTGAATTAATAATAATACTCATAATAATAATAATAGAAGTAATAGTAAAACAATAGAGTCAGACAAAACCCTGTTTTGGCAAAGCCATTTCATGTCGTAATAAACAGCAGAAAAGGAGTGTCTGTACTGAGGTCAAACAGCATTTGGTAGGTAAGAGTGGACTGAACTGAACCGGGCCATAGTGGGCCATAGTTGGCCATAGTGGGCCATAGTGGGCCATGGAGGGATGGCGACCTACTAAAGCTAATGAGGACCAGAGTGAGCTTTTAATAAAGGGGGATGAGGTGGACTAATTGGCTGACTGTTCATAAGCATCATGTAGGGGGGGGGGGTTAGTCTTTGTGGACGGGCAGTGAGATTGTGCCTGTGTGTGACTTTGGACAGTCCGTGAGGTTGTGTGTGTGTGTGTGTGTGTGTATGTGTGTGTGTGTGAGTGTGTGTGTGTTTGTGCGTGTAGGTGAGTGGCTGTGGACGGTCTTTGAGAAACTTTGTGTGTGTGTGTGTGTATGTGTGTATGTGTGTGTGTGTGTGTGTGTGTGTGTGTGTTAGAGAGTGTCTTTGTTGCTTTGTGTGTGTGTGTGTGTGTGAGTGAGATAGAGTGTCTTTGTGCATGTTCTGTTTAATGGTGTGTGTGTGTGTGAGTTTCAATGGACGGTCCATGCGAGTGTGTGTGTGTGTGTGTGTGTGTGTGTGTAACTCTGAAGTGGTTCTGTGAGGTTCCTGTAGCGATGGCACCGGTCCGGCGGTGAAGTCTGGCGCTCCCTAGGAGGAGCTGATTCCGGAGTCGGACCCTCCGCTGATGGTGCGGGCAGGGCAGGGCACGGTGGCGCACGGCAGGCTGTAGCTGGAACAGGCGCAGTTCTGCATGGTCTCCGTGGAGATGACCTCCTGTAGGGACACCTGCTCCTCTACCTGGAAGATATTGGGCTGCTCCGTCTGCTCCTCGCAGATTCTGCAAGAGAAAGGAGGGAGGACAAAGAAGAAGAAGAAGAACAAGAGCAGCGCTTTAGTCCGGCTTTCCTCTTGGCAGGAGAAATGGGGGGAGGGGGTGTTCAAGGCAGCAAGCGTTAGTTGGGAGTGGGAGGTTTAGTTTAACTTAGTTTATTAAAGATCCCCATTAGTCTACACCGTAGTGGACACTATTCTTCCTGGGGTACAGACAAAAGACATTACAATACAGGTAAAAAAAAGTGCAGTACAGCATGATCAGACTTAGTAAACATCATTTACATTAAATGTAAATAATGAAAAAAACAAAAAAAAAAGATAATTAAAAACAAAACATTTTTGTCAGTCCAAAAATACCTTAAATAATATGCTAATCTACTCTAATTTCCTTTCTGATTATTGCTGCCTTAAGTTTCCTTTTGAATTCACCTTTATTCCTGGTTAGATTCAAAAGGTAAAATGTAATTTTTTCTAAGCTTTTATACATTTCTATTGGTTGAACACTCTCTGGTGTTGAGGAGTCATGGCTCCTCATGATTCAACCCAAAACAAGACCGTAATGAACTACTACATTAACACTCATTATTGTCTGCATGCCTAGTGTTGGTGCGCAAGACAGGACGTTTTACTCAGGGTCACTGCAACCACAGCACGCACACACACACACACACACACACACACACACACACACACACACACACACACACACACACACACACACACAAGAGCAAACTGGAGCACCACTTGCACCTTGACAAACTTGCACGATTCCACACTTAAGGGCCCTCCACACCAGTGGATACCACAAAGTACAGAGCAGTGTGGAGTGGTGGCATCCATTCCATGTAGCTCCCGCGCAGCATCCAGTTCTCATGGCGAAGTCTACTTTCAAACCAGATGGACTGGGTACAGTGCTGTGCAAAAGCATATGTTTGGAGCGGGGTCAAAAGCACAGCCTCCTGCCGACCACTGTGAGTTCAGCGGGCAATCTCTGCGCGGCACAGTCTCTAGTCTCCAAACTCAAGTGTTATTGATTTTTCAAACCACACATGAAGACACAACAAGATCCTAAGAGAGTGGTGAGTCAAGCATTGTACAATCTCAACACAAACGCAGTACAGACCTCCCTCTGTGAGGCAATTAAACCGGCTAGATTGGTCCAATTCAAAAGTCAGTCAAAGTGTCATCAAACTTCACACGAGCACACAAGCGCTAGCACAGCACAGCAGAGCACAGTACACACACCCTGGCTTTTGCACATCAGTGTAGAGGATGTCAGATGACGGGAGGAGAGCATTCAAAACACCGCTTAAGAAAACGTGAAGTTGCAAACATGCAGGGTCAAGCAGTAGCTGATTGAAATGAATACACTGGCCTAATGTGGGCCAGATGTGGGCCTAATGTGAGCCAGATGTGGGCCTAATGTGAGCCAGATGTGGGAGGATGCCAGGCCAGAACTAGCTACTTTGGTTAGTGATAGCTTTGCATGTCTGGGGCAAAGTGTGTGTGTGTGTGTGTGTGTACACAACAGGAAGCTCATACTTCTGCCTCTGGTGAGAAAGTTGTGAGCTCAGCAGCGGCCGACAGCTCAAGCAGAGCAGCCAATGTCAAAAAGCCATCTCTAAAACTCAAGCAAAGCAGCCAATGATGGTTAGCTCCTTTGCCAAGGTGCTAAAAGCATATTTGCAAAAAGAGGAGGGAAGGTAAAGAGTTGTTAAAGCAGCAAAGCCAGGCTTGGGGGCAAGGGAGGGGCGGGGTTGGGGAGTTTACGGTCCAGATCAGAACGCTATGTGACTGGAAAGGCAGTTGAACAATCTTGTTCCTCTCCAAGACCTTGTGTCAAAATCAGGACATTTAAGCTTTAAACAGCCAACAAGGGTAAAGGGTGAATATTTAAATGACAGTTCAGTAAAACCGGTGATACAGGTTCCCCGTGTTTTCAAGCAAGTAAGTCTTTTTTAGGCAAGTCAACCCTGGGTGCAAAACAACAATCCAAAAGCAGGTCGTCAAATCAAAACCAAAACAACACAAAACAGGAAACGGAAACCAGCGGGACTTTACTGGTGTCTGTCGGGCTCGAGGCACGCACAGTTGGCATCAAGCCATCACATATTCTGCAAGAAGAAAGGGAAAGTTGACAATGAGAAAAGAAGAAAGCAAGAGTTAACAATGACAAAAAGAACTAAGGGAAGACACGTCAGTTTCAGAGGTCACTGAACTGGGGGGGTCGTGTACGTCATGTCATGTCACATCGCACCATGTCACACCAGGACACACTGTTGCCCCACCACTGTGTGTGTGTGTGTGTGTGTGTGTCGATATGAGAACTGGCTCGCTTAAAAAAAAAAAAAAAAAAAAAACTGTGCCCTTGCATAGACACCATGTCCACTCCAAACTGCCAAGATTGTTCACAAGTACACAGTGTACAACACAACGTCTCCAAAGGTCCTGTAGGTTCCCAGAAATGAGCTGCTTCTGCAAATCACACGTTGTTGTACGCCACATGACGTGCGAGCGCACACACACACACACACACACACACACACACACACACACACACACACACACACACACACACACACACACACACACACACACACACACTTTAAAATAAACACTGACTCATTGATAAGAGACAATGGCAGTAAATGAACTTGACGACCAAGCTCTTAGCAATCAGAGAATGAACTGGCTGTATTGTACCGCACAATTCTCTGTGGGCCAATAGCTTCCTGCTGAACCAAGGGCCTTTCATTCAAACAACTGTGCATAGATGTACATACGCTGTGTTTGCGTCTATTCACATGTGTGCCTCAGTGTGCCAAGAGTTTAGCTCTACTGCCTACCTGCCTGGAGTCAATGGCTTATGACCTATGACTTAAACGACATTGCAATGTTACATAACGAACAGGGTTAGCGGAAGAGGGGTGACATCACTGTATAAACCCAGACATGAGACAGGGCGCGCACACACACATACGCACGCACGCACGCACGCACTAGGGCTTTGACTCCGAACTTCGAAATTCGAATATCGAATATCAAAAAATAAATAAATATTCGAACGAATATTAGGCAGCCCTTAATATTCAAACTTGTTATGGGCATTATTTTTTTGTAAATGTCTTTGCTTGAATTGTGTGCCTCACTGTGCTAAGAGTTCAGCCCTACTGCCTACCTGCCTGGAGTCAATGGCTTATCAGAATCAGAATGAGAATCAGAAAGGTTTTTACTGCCAAGTAGGTTTTTAGCTACCAGGAATTTTTTGTGGGTCGTTGGTGCAAACAATAGACATACACAATAAACTATACAAATATTAGTTATTATACACATATTAAGTTATTCATTATAGGAAAAACTAAATATAAAATATATTTAAAAATGTACAGAATATATTAAATGGAAATGTATTCCCAATTATGCCCTATGACTTAAACGTCATTGCAATGTTACATAACGAACAGGGTTAGCGGAAGAGGGGTGACATCACTGTATTAACCCAGATATGAGACAGGGCGCGCACACACACACACACACCCATACGCACGCACACACACTCCCGCCTGTGTTACATAAGGTAAGAGCTGATTAATTGAGGTGATAGTGGTGTTCTGGGTAAAGGTGAAAAGGTCGTCCTGTCTGGGATCGCTCTGTTCTGATAACATGCTGACACAAAGGGCGGAGGTCACAAATTTACACTGCATCTTTTCATTAGCAGGCACTTTATCTAAGAGCACAGGTAAGTCAGGGTAGATACTTCCATCAGCGTGACACTCAAACTGATACCTTGCTCTAGCAGTCGCCCGACATGGAACACTATTAACCTGAGAAACACACTTCAACCCAACACACACCTAAGGGCAAGAGGTAGAGTCTGAGTTCACCAGGGCCTCAGCGACTAATTTGTTCAAACTGATGTGTCTCTCCTGACTGTGCTTTGTTGGGCTTTTAGTGCACTTTCATGTTAACCTTGTGAAGTGTGTGTGTGTGTGTGTGTTTTTCCCTTCTACTTTTTAACATGATGAACTGAGGACTGCACAAAAATCTGTGTGTATTGGGTGAATTGAATTGAGTGTATGTGTGGGAGGGCATCAGGTGTGCGTGTGCGTGTGTGTGTGTGTGTGTAAGTTTACCGGTCATAGATGAGTCCGTCGATGCCTTGCTCTCTCAGTGTGTTTCGGTTGTCGTGGTTGTTGTTGTCATCACCCCAGCAGAACATCACCAGCCCCTTGGACTGAGCCTGAGATATCAACTCCATACTCTTCATGATCTCCTCAGAGTGGGCACTGATACCCTGGAGAAGGGAGTGTGTGTGTGTGTGTGTGTGTGTGTGTGTGTGTGTGAGGAGGGGAGAGAGAGAAAAGAGAGACAACAAGGGAGAAAGAAAGACAGTTTTTAAAAACCTGCCTGGAGCATACAGCACACAGACACCACACTTGTCTCTCACGTGTGCGCAAACACACACACACACACACTACACACACAGACACTCACGTTGGCTCATACACACTCACCACACAGACACCACATCTCACACTGGTCTCTCACGTGTGTGCACACACACACACACACACACACACACACACACACACACACACACACACACACACACCATGTCAGCTCATACACACTCAGCATACAGACACTACATCTTACACAGGTCTCTCACATGCACACACACACCATGTCAGCACACAGACACCATATCTCACACTGGTCCCTTGGGCACACACACACACTACACACACACACACAGCACACACAGGCTCATATCGGCTCATAGACACTCAGCACAGACACCACATCTCACACTGGTCTCTCACGTGCACACACACCATGTCAGCTCATACACACTCAGCATACAGACACTATATCTTACACTGGTCCCTCGGGCACACACACACACACACACACACACACACACACACACACACACACACCACATCTCACACTGGTCTCTCACGTGCACACACACCATGTCGGCTTGAACACACTCAGCCTAACATTTCACGCTGGATAAAGCGGACCCAGCTGGAAAGAAACGGATATCTTAAGACTGCACTTGTCCTGATCCAGATGCTGATCCAGATGCTGATGGTAGCATGGGCCTCCAGATGACAAATGGTCAGCAGGCTATTCTGCTAGGGGTCTGCCTGCTTCCATGATTATTTATAACATCTTTATTGCCTCATACAACTCCAGCGCTCAGTCACAATACTGCTGGACTACTTATTTAAACCTACAATATGCGCTAGTGGTAAGTATTTCTCCTGCAGGCAGTTTCACATACCAGCAGGAATGACCTTGAAGGGTTGAGCTGTGTCTGGCAGTGCCAACTCGTGTCTCTCTAACACACACACACACACACACACACACACACAGACACACACACGCACACAAACGCACACGCACGCTTCCCCATTTCATTCTCAGTTGCACTCATGCTCTCTCTCTATTATGTGCTCTCTCACTTTCAATTCAATCAAGGCTTGACTGTGTGTGTGCGAGATAGTGTGTGTGTGTGTGTGTGTGTGTGCGTGTGTGCGTGTGTGTGTGTCACTTGTGTATGCAGGAAATGATGGGGTGTGTGTGTGTGTGTGTGTGTGTGTGAAGAGTTTCTCTGTGTTCTTTCTCTATATATATTATTGTGTGTGTGTGTGTGTGTGTGTGTCGCTTGTGTATGCAGGAAATTATGGTGTGTGTGTGTGTGTGTTGTTGTACACTCACCAGTAGATTCTCACTCTGCGCGAAGCTCATGGCGATCTGAGTGGTTTGGCAGCGGATGTCCATAAGTTCGGGGTACACGTTCGACACCCCCTGAGTCAGGAACAGGATCGGGTACTTGTTCTGCTTTTGACGTACCCTGGGGGGGAGGGGGGGGCAAACAGAGGTCACTTCTGTCATACACACACTGGAGTTAGCAGACCCTGGGGTGTACGTGATAAAAATGGGGACCCATGTACCCCTACAGGACAATGGAGCCAGGTGTCATTACAAGCGTGTGACATGACTGTTAAATTCTGAACGACTCTCGTCATGAATAGGTACACACACACACACACACACACACACACACACACTCACACACACACACACGTTAAACTATGGCGCTCTTACATGCTGCATATGTCAGGATGGAAGGAGGAGAAGAGGATCCTTCTCTTGCCGGCGCTCTTGAACACACAGGTGAGGATGATGTCCAGGAAGATGTTCATGTCGAAGTAAGATGACAGGTTCCCCTCCCACGAACCGTCCTGACAACACACAGAGTAAACACACACAGTCAGACACACAAGTTATTCACACACACACAGATACATAACACACACACACACACACACACACACACACACACACACACATATACACACACTGAAAAACAAACACACATACACACACACACTGAAAAACAAACACACACACACTGAAAAACAAACACACACACACACACACACAGAAACCCACACACAGAAACCCACACACACACACACACACACTTGAGGAGCGGAGACTGAACCGAGAGAATGATTGATTCTGTAGTGGGTGGGGCCTGGCCAGACAAGAGCCAATCAGGGCCGGATCAGGATCAGGATCAGACAGAACACCCACCTTCATATGGCAGATCCACTTCAGCTCAATGTTGAAGCCCACGTGTTCCGGAACTGCTTGGAAGATCTAAGCCAAGAACACAACAGAACAGAACGGAGTAAACTACACAGGTCCGCACTTCTATTTTTTCTATGTCGTTTTCTATTTTTTTGAAAAAAATAAGCAGTATTTATTGTTACACCAGGTTTAATTGCTCTTAGCTTGATTGTTCTCTCCCTTGTACGTCGCTTTGGACAAAAGCGTCTGCTAAATGACTAAATGTAAATGTAACACAGGTGAGGTTCCCCCACGTTACCCAACAAAGGCTGTTGTCACCCCCACACTTCCATACAGGGTGTGTGAGGTACATACCCACTCATGGCTAAATCTCAATAATAAATACATTGTATTGTTTTGGTGCTATATGCCCATGACAAATGATTTTATTATATATTATATTAATTTTATTTATCCTAAACTGTTGTGTTATACTGTATATTTTCAGTTTAAGTACACTGAGAGCAACTAAACCTATTATGGAATGATGCTAACATAATCTTAAGAAAGTGTAAGACATTTTTTGTTTTCAAAGGGATGGTAGCTAAAGCCATTTTTGAGGGCTACAAGTGTCCATAATGTATGCAGGATTTTGTGCTGTTTATTTGGGATCTTGCTTCATTGCTCTTCTTGTGACTAACTTTTTGGAGGCAATTATTTTGTTTGTTTATTATTTCCATTACATGTATTACTATTACTTGTATTACAGGCTTAAATACAAGCATTATGCTTAAGTTTGTGCCTTTTCAGTCACTTTGAATGTATTATTATTTGTGTTGAACTTGTTTGTTGTTACTGTGTGTGACTGAATAAAAACATATATCTTATCATAACCCAGAACAAATTCCTTGTATATGAAAATGTACTTTGCCAATAAACATGATTCTGATTCTGATATAAATCAAATTTAATTGAACCGATTTAAATCAAGCCTGCAGCTTGGGTTTCGTGTCTAGTTCAGGTTCTCTGGTATGACTGTGCTTACCTGTAAGAGTGACGGGAACGTGTCTAGTTCAGGTTCTCTGGTATGACTGTGCTTACCTGTAAGAGTAACGGGAACGTGTCTAGTTCAGGTTCTCTGGTATGACTGTGCTTACCTGTAAGAGTGATGGGAACGTGTCTAGTTCAGGTTCTCTGGTATGACTGTGCTTACCTGTAAGAGTGATGGGAACGTGTCTAGTTCAGGTTCCCTGGTATGACTGTGCTTACCTGTAAGAGTGACGGGAACGTGTCTAGTTCAGGTTCTCTGGTATGACTGTGCTTACCTGTAAGAGTGATGGGAACGGCTGATGGTCATCGATGTCCTCCTCTTCATCCATATCTGCATACACAACACATCAGGCAACATTACAACTCGTCATCACCTTCATCACGCTCACATGAGACAACATTACAATTCAACATCAACTTCATCACCATCACATCAGGCAACATTACAATCCAACATCATATTTTTCACTATCTGCACTAACAACACATAATACAACCTAACAACTCAACATCACCTTCATCACTATTACTATTCAACATAATCTTCATCACATCACACAACATTACAACTCAACAACTTCATCACTATTACATCAACCAACATTACAACTCAACATTATCTTCATCACTATCTGCATCAACAACACATCAGGCAACACTACAACTAATTATTATATTCATCACACTCACATCACCCAACATTACAACTCAACATCTGCATCCTATCACGTGAGACAACATTACAACTCAACATCTGCGTCCCCATCACATTAGACAACACTACAACTCAACATCTGCGTCCCCATCACGTGAGACAACATTACAACTCATCATCACCTTCATCACGCTCACATGAGACAACATTACAACAACATCAGCTTCCTTTTCACTTAAGACAACATTACAACTCAACATTATCTTGATCACTATCTGCATCAACAACACATCAGGCAACACTACAACTAATCATTATATTCATTACCATCACGTGAGACAACACTACAAATCATCATCAGCCTCCTTTTCACATGAGACAACATTACAACTCAACATCTGCATCCTATCACGTGAGACAACATTACAACTCCACATCATCAGCATCCCCATCAAGTGAGACAACATAACAACTCAACATCAGCATCCCCATCAAGTGAGACAACATTACAACTCAACATTATCTTGATCACTATCTGCATCAACAACACATGAGACAACATTACAACTCATCATTATATTCATTACCATCACATGAGACAACATTACAACTCAACATCAGCATCCCCCATCACATGAGACAACATTACAACTCAACATCATCTGCATCCCCATCACGTGAGACAACATTACAACTCAACATCAGCCTCACAGATTGATCTACAACTCATACCACCTGCTTATCTCAGTATCGACCTGTCAACCTAGAACATCAATCACAAGATTCTAAATCACGAGTTCCACGATTCTAATGCAAAATACTTTTTGTCAAGTACAGTCCTCTAGCTGTATATTTAGTGTAGTGCTGTGAATGGAAAACAAACATTGTGGATCGAACTGCACAATAAACACATAGATGTGTCAATACAGCCAATCAACACATTGCTTCAGGAGCACAATGGTGATGGGTGTAATTTGATTGGCTGTTCACCTAACATATCAACAACCTCTCGCCAGCATAGCTGACTGCCTTATAGAGAATGCTCAACTGTCATGCCGGGGTCAAATGAGTCCCTACCTTTGTTGTCATGGACACCAACGGCAGTTGATTGGGCCAGCTAGAAAAAAAACACAGAGAAAATGCTTATTTACACTACCAATATACATAAAAGTAGGTCACTTTTTACAAGTGTCGGCCACACTTTAGTTAGATGGTCCCCTCTAGACTATCTACAGATGCTCAGATTATAAATAGGGATGCACCGATCCGATATTTGTATCGGTATCGGTACCGATATTGAAGACATTTTTAGATCGGGTATCGGTGACAATAAAAAAAAAAATATGTTTATGTATATTGGTAGTGTATTATGAGTTCACGTTGCTATTAGTAGCGATTAGCATGCTAAGCGGAGATTTAGTTATGTCCTGATGTTGATTGGCTGTAATAAAGATGGGTTCATCCTGTTAAGTTTTCGACTGGATGAGCTATGAATGAGATATATGTTGCCTTGTGTAATGTCCACAATTATATGTATCGAGTAATATTAGTTGTGTAATTGTTATCGTGTAGCAATAACTGATGTTAAAGTAATTCAGTGCAGTGCTAATTAGTCCCCATTCTCATTTCAGACACACACGTATGTAGGATCACATGCATCGTCATGTAATGGAAATTGATGAATGCACATTAAAGGGAGATAAAGAATACTGCTTTGGTAATCGTGGGTCTTTTAACAGCCTAGAACCAGCAAATACATTAACAGGTCACCATGCTGAGCCTCTACAATGTAACGTTAAAGTTGACGCTAGCGGATATATGATTGCTAACTAATATGAACACTAGTGCTAGTTAGAACGTACATTATTTGTGATTATTTTTAGCCTATGTTATGAATTGATAGTGATGACTAGACATGATGTTAAGTAGCAAATGAGCAAAAAATGCACCAAGATCTCATATCATGCACTCCTAATTTCTCCCTCTCGCACGTGTGGTCACACACATACACACAGTTACCATATTTTCGCGCTGTTTTTTTATATCGGTATCGGATCGGTATCGGCCGATACTAAACCTCAGATATCGGTATCGGTATCGGAGGTGAAAAAAGCGGATCGGTGCATCCCTAATTATAAACACACTTTATGTGGATGGTCCCCTCTAGACTATCTACAGATGCTCAGATTATAAACACACTTTATGTGGATGGTCCCCTCTAGACTATCTACAGATGCTCAGATTATAAAACACACTTTATGTGGATGGTCCCCTCTAGACTATCTACAGATGCTCAGATTATAAACACACTTTATGTGGATGGTCCCCTCTAGACTATCTACAGATGCTCAGATTATAAACACACTTTATGTGGATGGTCCCCTCTAGACTATCTACAGATGCTCAGATTATAAACACACTTTATGTGGATGGTCCCCTCTAGACTATCTACAGATGCTCAGATTATAAAACACACTTTATGTGGATGGTCCCCTCTAGACTATCTACAGATTCTCAGATTATAAAAAAACAAACTCTGTTGAAACTCTATTAACTACAATTTATAGTTGAGGTTAGGGTTAGGGTTGAGTTTGGCTAAGGTGATGTTCAGTGAACAATTGTACAGACTGAACTTGAATTTCAACAAACCATCTGTCAAGTCTCTCTAGACTATCCAAATAAAGTATTATGTGAGTGTCTGCAACAGAGCTGCAATACATTAGATATCGTTACGTTTATACATTCAACACAATGTTATATTATCTATGTGTGTGTGCCCAGGAATCGACTCTGTTAGCACCCTGCTCGTGCAGTGGCACCCGGGGAACATGAGGATAGAAATAAATATGACTTAATACATGCAGACAGACAGACAGGAGGGAGCGGGTACCTTTAGGAGCTGCAGCTGGTCATATGTTAGGTCTTTCACAGGCACCTCAAACAGCATCAAGTTGTTCTTGTCATTTTTCTGAGGGTGAGAGAGATAGAAATCAAGGGGAAAAAGTCTTATTCTTTAGCTGAAAAAGTGAGCTACATGTGAAATGTTTGCCCATATTACCCAAAACATGGGTACAAGACTGATGATGTGTATCGCTGGCCGAGCCTGCCATGTCAGTACACCTTCTATGCCCGTGTGTGTGTGAGCCAATAGGTGCCCAATTACAGCGTGTGCCTGCAGTAGCTCTGGCGGCTTTCTGAGAGAACATGCACACACACACACACACACACACACACACACACACACACACACACACACACACACGCGCACACACCTTTTTGGTGGAGATGCAGCAAGTCAGGTCATGGTAAACGATGGGGACGAAATCCTTCGACAGGTGGACGTCAAACTCCACGTAGGCAGCCCCCTGGGAAAACGCAACATTTATTTCAATTATTACAAGAAAATACAATCATAACAGATGTAATAGATGTAATAACATACTAAAATAACCAACAGCATCCTTAATTCTAAAATGGCCGCAGTTGCATACCAAAGTCCAGAGATAGCTCTATCTGCCACTGCAAGGCATTCTTGGTACTCACGTGATTGGCTGCACTCAGGAATGAGGCGACGGTGTTCTCCCTAACTTTGTGGTGTCTGGAAGCACATTGGGCAAAGGCTTGCACTGGTTTTGCTTTGGATAAAGGTGTCTGCTAAACGTATGAATGCACATGGTCACGTTCATAGATGTGAGAGCTAATTCAGCAAAGATACAAAATTAAAAGTGTCTCTCAGTCATATACGCCCTCTCCTTCCTCATATACTCTGACAAAACACTCTCTCTCTCTCTACAAAAACAAAACCTGGCCAAGGGCTACAAAAGCCAGCTCTGAAGTACAAGTCCCTAAAAAAAGAGAGTGAGGAAACAGGTGTGTATATGACTGAGCTATACCATGCCTTCTGGTGACCCACATTCCTGATCCATTTCCCAGAAAGTTGCCATGTAGGCACACAGGAGGTATTAATAAACACATGTCAGCACATGGTGTTGATCAGCACACAACCATTCACCCACCCACACACACACACACACACACACACACACACACACACACACACACACACACCCATACAGGAATCACTTTAAAGAAATGATATTAAAGATATGATATACATACCGAAAGACACATGACAGACAGGTGTTTTATAGGGCATCGCAATTGTCATACTAATGTCCTGGTTCAGCCGGTGCTGAAGGCTGTTGGGTAGGTTAACAAGGCCAAATGGGGCACCTGATTTGACTGGGCACTGGTTATATTTTGATAGGAATAGCAGGCTTACATAGAGCGGTGGTAGGTAAGGGTGTACAAGACAAGAAGTCTGTGATTGCCTATGGTGGAGTGAAATGAAATCTGGACAGGCAGTAGATGGAGGTGCCCGCCGGAACAGATTATGTGTGTGTGTTTGTGTGTGTGTGTGTGTGTGTGTGTGTGTGTGAGCATCTGGCCACTGGACTCACTTGGCAGCGTGCGAGCTGCCAGCTCCTCGGTGGCCAACATCCAGGGTGCTCCTCTTCCTCCAGTACCGGGTGAAGGACGCTTGCATGTCACACTGGAGCTCCCGGATGGGCCGGATCACCAGGTAGTCCACTACACAAACAAACAAACAAACAAACAAACAGGAATACTGATAAACCACAGCTTTTAACATCATTTAGCAGACCAACAACCCAAAGCCAGATCACCAGGTAGTCCACTACATAAATAAACAAACAAACAAACAAACAAACAGGAAGACAAATAAACCAAGCTTTAAACATGGGCCGGATCACCAGGTAGTCCACTTCACAAACAAACAAACAAACAAACAAACAAACAGGAAGACAAAATAAACCGCAGCTTTTAACATAATTTAGCAGACCAACAACCCAAAGCCAGATCACCAGGTAGTCCACTACACACACACAAACAAACAACCAGGAAGACAAATAAGCCGCAGCTTTTAACATAATTTAGCAGACCAACAACCGAAAGCCACTTGCAGTTCAGCGATGATGTCCACATCTTACCCCATGATCTTGGTGTTATTGTCATCAGCAGGGCTTCTCCCTAAGAATCTAAACCCATGATCTTGGTGTTATTGTCATCAGCAGGGCTTCTCCCTAAGAATCTAAACCCATGATCTGTGTTATTGTCATCAGTAGGCCTTCCCCCTAAGAGTCTAACCCATGATCTTGGTGTTATTTTTAACAGCAGGGCTTCCCCCTAAGAATCTAACCCCATGATCTTGGTGTCATTCTCATCTGTAGGCCTTCCCCCTAAGAATCTAACCCCATGATCTTGGTGTTATTGTCATCAGCAGGGCTTCTCCCTAAGAATCTAACCCCATGATCTGTATTATTGTCATCAGTAGGCCTTCCCCCTAAGAGTCTAACCCATGATCTTGGTGTTATTTTTAACAGCAGGGCTTCCCCCTAAGAATCTAACCCCATGATCTTGGTGTCATTATCATCAGTAGGCCTTCTCCCTAAGAATCTAACCCCATGATCTTGGTGTCATTATCATCAGTAGGCTTTCTCCCTAAGAATCTAACGGTTAGATTCTAACCCCATGATCTTGGTGTTATTTTTAACAGTAGGCCTTCCCCCTAAGAGTCTAACCCCATGATCTTGGTGTCATTCTCATCAGCAGGGCTTCCCCCTAAGAGTCTAACCCCATGATCTTGGTGTTATTGTCATCAGTAGGCTTTCTCCCTAAGAATCTAACGGTTAGATTCTAACCCCATGATCTTGGTGTTATTTTTAACAGCAGGGCTTCCCCCTAAGAGTCTAACCCCATGATCTTGGTGTTATTGTCATCAGTAAGAATCTAACCCCATGATCTTGGTGTTATTGTCATCAGTAAGAATCTAACCCCATGATCTTGGTGTTATTCTCATCAGTAGGCCTTCTCCCTAAGTATCTAACTCCTGATCTTGGTTTTGTTGGCACATTGCTCAACCAGTTGACCTGTAGGAGCCCAGGCCATATACACGGAGCAGGATTACTGAGGGTAACTCTTACTGAGGGTAACTCTTACTGAGGGTAACTCGTTAATCCTGCTTAGTGAAAACCATCACTGGACTCTTGCCTGTTTAGCTCTGGTTACACACAGATTATATGCTGGGACTACAAGTCACCCGACCAGCAGAGCAAAAGGTCAGCCATACCACTGTGGAAACCTCTGGGAAACCTTGTCATCCAGGAAATAGCTGACCGTCATTTAAAGTGTAGACACTGGCCTCATGCAAATAAGTGGTGTGGAGGATGAGACAGTAACACAACCATCTACCTTAGGCAACAACTCAGGCCCACATACTGATAAAAATGAATAGGCCGTCTGTATGTCAATAGAGTAAATGGGATAGCAAACACAGATCTCACCATGAAGAATGGTCAAACCACATTGCTAGTGAACAATAACTGATGGCCCCCGGTATTTAGCAGACTTGGCATCCTGCAGTGGCCGGGAATCAAACCCAGGTCACCCTGCAGGTCTATAGTGCTTAATGGAATGTATAAAATGGATTATTATTAATATTAAATTATCATTAACTGTTAATTTTATCACTTTATGCTTGTTAAATCTGTATTGTTTATTTTATCTATTTTCTCGATTCTACTATGCTGTTTTCTTCTGAGCTTCGGAGATCTTGCCGATGATCTATCCATCTTATTGATCGCACTATGCTGATTTCTTCTCTGCTTTCATGACTGGGGTCTGTGTGTGTGTGTGTGTGTTGGGGGGGGGGGGGGGGGGGGGGGGGGCTCCTTACCTCTAACCTTGCCCATGGTCTGGCCGGCGCTTCGGCTCATGATGGGCAGGGTGGCCAAGCCCGCCTCTTTGCCACTCTCCACGAAGGAGGAGGAGAGGAGGCAGGCTGTGCCCACGTGGCCCGGGTGGATGTCCCCCTGCACCACCTTCTCACTCAGGTCCTCCTGGTAACACACACACACACACACACACACACACACACACACAATTATTATTATTACCTCATTATTTGCTATACTGTTTTCATATTTACCATCAGGCTTTTAACAGGTGCTTTTATCCAAGTTAAAAGTGGCTAATTATACGTTTAGCATCTGGCTTTAACCGTGTGCTTTCATCCAAGTTAAACGTGGCTACCTCGAAGAACTGGAAGGTGAGCTCCAGGTTGTCGGGGTCCATGGTCTGGATGCTGTACTCGGTCCACTGCATGGGCTCCAGGGCGTACCCATCCTCGGGCTGGGAGTGGCGGGACTTGTACCCCCCCGCCGTGATCATGCTTATCTCCAGAGTTGGCGTCATATTCTTCCAAGGGCTCGGCGACGGAATCGGCAGCTCTTCCTCGTCGTCATCCTCTTCCTCCACACCCACTATTGCCAGTTTGAATCTGGTAAAACAAGGGAGACATATTTATTCATTCAAACAGCGCACCTGACAAAGCCTTGTGGAAGTACAACATACAAAACACTCCCAAACTTTTTTTGCAGAGTCACTACTGTAAATAACCACTCCCCTTCTTCGTGATTAAATTACATTTTATCTTTATATTGAATGTTATCTTTATATTAAATTACATTTTATCTTTATATTGATATTGTTAAGGTTCAGCACTGTCTAAAGGTGGCTTTCAGAAATCTTTTGAGACTCCACCCAGGACACAGCGTCTCAATTAGCTCTAAACAGCTCATACACATGACTGACTCAACACATCAAAAACGATGATGTTAAGCAGTTGATATTGGCATAAAAGGCTAAGCAGTTTATGGTTGCTAACCCAATCTCACTGGACTCCTACCGCTGTGTGAGGTGTCAGTGAGTGTGTGTGTGTGAGTGTGTGTGTGTGTGCTAATGTTTTTGCCGTGTTGATGAGTGTGTACCTGAAGCGCGACTTCTTGAACTTCTTCTTGGTAAAGGACACCGGTGGTTTTATGGAGTAGTGCAATCGGAGACGAATTTCAGTCTGGCAGGTGAGCCAGCCGTAGTCAACATTCTCCGCGCCGTCTGACAGACAGAGACAGACAGACAACTCTCACTACCAGATGAAAATACTCTAAAAGTATTATGATGCTAAATGCTAAAAACCACAAAGATGAAAACACTCTTGAATCTTAATCGTTGAACTTTTACGCAGCTAATAGTAGTAAATCAGCTTTAATAACTTACTATGGAATCCAAACTGTCCATCGTCGACCTCAAGGTTGACAGCTGTAAAGGCATGAGAATGCTAAGAATTAGCATGACGCTACGGCAGCTCACATAGCACAACCTCTCAAGCCCAGCTTTCAGAACAAAGGGTCACCTCACTCCCACTGTGCGCCTTGTTCTTTTAATAGTTTTAGAGAGAAATAGTTGTAATTTTAGTAATACCCAATTAAAAAATGTTTCAAGCTTTAGAGGTGCAGTCAGTGATTCTAAAGCCGCACACTTTTGTCAAATTCAGCAAATTGCTGTGCTGCACAGTCCTACACCTTTCCGATCAGTGTCTGCGCGAAAACAAACTCTGGTGTTCCTACATTGTCCTGGCTCTGCTAATGGAAAACAAACACAACGGACCAAGCCATAAACAATCCCAGCCAATCGACACAGAAGGAAGGAGTATAATTTCATTGGCTGTTCAGCTCAAATATCAACAACCTTTCATAAAATCCAAATCACAGACTGTATCTTTAACAACACATTTGGTGTCAAACAAGAAAAGGGTGCCTCTAAAATCAGAGCTGCCAACACTGTGTTTTATAAAGAAGTAGTAAGCCGAGCGGAGCGAGGTGAATTTTTTTTTAGGCGGGTGTCTTTTTAGGAAAAGTACCCGACTATGGAAAGAATTCTCATCTCAGCTGTCTCAGCTGTCTTAAACTAAGCCTGATATAATAGCACTGCCTTTAGGGTTTGTACAGGGCCTGCCATAATAGTACTGCATTATGGTAAAGTGCTACTACCACTAAATGTCTAGCTCAATAACTGGATAGCTACCCAACCCTTCCACCCATCAGACAAAAATGCTGACGACAAAAACATAGCAGGGTTTTTTTTTTTTTTGCTTTCTAAGGCTGAGTGTTTTTTTCTGAGCAAAATAGAGAGGTATGAGAGGAACACAGGGAGCGAGAAAGGGAGAAGTAAGGCTTAGTGCCCACATAGCGTTTTCCTTCTGCGGGCCAGTGTGTGTGTGTGTGTGAGTGACTTGTTCCCAATGAGGGGAGAGAGTGCACACGCGGACACCTAGAAGATGGACACACGCCCTAAAAGCATGGCTGACATCCCCTCTGTTCGGACGGGCATCGCCCGGCTTTCAAGGTCGCTGCAGTGTTCACGCTTATCAGGTATCTAGGCATCAATTACTCCTGAGCATGTGATGTTAACCTGATACGTCTGGGACACATCGTGTGTTTAATATGGGTCTACTACGAACAAGCTTTCAACACATAAGACTCAAAACAACACCTGACAGTGGTCCAAGAACCTCCCCCAGAAAGACCTAATACAAATATTCTCTATAATATCTGAAGTGCAGTTATTGCTTCACACAGGGATACTGCCAGTTGGCAGACATACCAAGGAAAAAAAAGAAAAAAAAAGTACATATACCCATGCCCGAAATCAGACTAAAAACACCAGGCTTGAACTGGCAGTAAAACAAGGTCCTTTAAATAGGAGGGGAAAAAAAGGGTCCCCAGCATATATTTAAGCGCAAAAGGTTGTGCTTTACCTCCACTGCTATACATAGCCTAACTTTTAGTTTCGTCTCAATGATATTAAAGGTTACAATCCACTCAAAGTTCAGGTACTCACACAACTGCATGTTTTGCCACATATTTGAACTTTAAATGTTGCAGTATGGTGTTACATCAAAGCATACTATTGTTTGTTGTTGTTGTCCGTTTACTTTAAACTTGTACGCAAACCCAATACGCACACGCAGCTAACATGCATCAAATGCATGGATATAACCACACCCTTTGTTATAGTTAATTATTAACTATACCAATTAAATATGCTATTAACGCAACACAGTTATTATAACTACAATGCAGGTAGGTTGGCGTGCCCAGAGGGGAGCCTGATGTTAAAGCTGGTTTCGTATACCTGAGGGGTTCAATGCTCGAGGATGCAGATGGGTCTCCCATCTAGTGACTATGACTTGACATGGGCCACCTGCACTCTGTAATGCCAATGTGGGGTAACATAGGGTTAAAGGTCATCATCAGTGAAGCACAAAAACTGGAGTGCCAATCTTGACGCGGCACTCCACACTCACAATCGCCCCATCGAGATGGCTGATCACTCTGGACCGGGTCTGGGCCAGACCCGGTCCAGAATAAGCAGCGATCTGAACAAAAGCAGGAAAATGGGAGCTGGTATATTCACCACAAAGTGATGCAGCCCGCCAGCAAAAGGTGAGATCTGAAAAGTTGACAGTAAAGGCATGGATATCATCAGGCTAGCACAAGATAACTACACTATTATATTATCTAAGAGCGGCTTAAGACATGTGATTTGGGTGTGTCCATGAACACAAAAGTACAAATAAACCACACTTCCTCTTGTGTTTTTTATAAACGCTAGAAATACTTTAAAGGTGGGGCTGTCGCGTACAGACTTGCAACGGCTTGTGAACGCCCACAAACAGCAGCGAGCTGCATTTCTACAGAGCCATTACCCATTTTCCTTTAGTTCAAATGCAGCATCCTCTCACGAGACAGAGAAGTTAAAGTTAATCAAGAAGTAAAGAAGTTAATCAAAGGATCATTTACTGGTATATAAGACCGCGTCTAACTCTGCGATTTCCTGCGTTAGGCTAACCCATAGACACACGCACACAGTGAATATGGCTGTAGCGCCAGACCAGCTGTTGCAGACCCAAGGGGAGAAGCCAGCTGACCCACTTCCAAGAGCCAGGAAACTCCAGGAACTCAGCAGCAAGTCTGTCCTCTCCAAACGTAAACAAAAACACTGGAGGGAGGATGAATTCTTCGCACTTTCTAACTAAAGATAAAACTCTGCTTTGCCCATGCAGACACAATACTAGGAAAGGAACAGGACAACATCAAACAGGACATGGATTTTCCTAGAAGTCAAGGTTCGGAGAAAGGGCAGGTTGCTGGTTTCTCTCATCATATTTCACCTCAACAAATGGAAAATGCATACATAACAGTGGTGGTTTTGAGAAGTGAGCATTTGATGTTTATTTTAAGCACAAAGCATAGACAACATGACGAAAAATCTACTTTCCAAAGATAAACTTGTTTTACCTAGTCAAAGTAGAAGCCACAACAGCGCAGTCATGCATTTAGGAAACCATTTATGTTTTACAAGCGAATAAATAAATGATTCTCACCTTATTTTCGATAAAGGATCCTTTAAAGTAACGGTATCTGGTTACAGCTCCTCGTGGGACAGTGATGGTCTTTTTCCAGAGAGTGCTGGTGTAAGCAAAATTAGAATGGCGCCTCATGAAATACACCACGGTTGATACGCTCTAATCGGCGCATGACAAGTCAAAACAACGATAATTATTATAGTACAATGATAAATCATGTATAATATTTACCCATCCTCCTGCGTAAGCTGTAAAGTCACAGCGCTCTGGTAACACCAGTTCCCCAAAGACTCGCAGCTGCCCACAACTGCTATAACTTCGCCTACAAAATACAGCACGGTTGATTACTAAACAACAGGCAGCGTTTAATCGAACAACATCGTGTCACCTCAATCTATTCTGCAAATACAATTGATGTTGTGTAACATATTTAGGTGCCACAGCACAGCAATTGTACACATATTTAAATTCCAAGATGAGATATTAAGTTTAACTCAGTTGTGTCAATACATAATGTAAACAATCCAAGAACAAAATCGGAAAGCTCACGCGCCGCTTGAATTCCACTGCACGGGATATTTACATCAACTTACCGGGAGATGTGGTTCCTCTTACAGTCAAAGTCACGTCTGTTGACTCCATGGCTGGCTCTTCAAGCGACAAGTTGTTGGCGTCACCTGTTCAAACATTTTGAGACTATTTTAAAGTTATGTAATCAATATATATCAGTCTTGGTGATAGCCATCAAGCATGCTAGTTAGCGGGCTACTAAATGACAAAAAAAATGCTGTCTTGTAGCTGAACAGATGTATATCCCTGGGTGATTATGCAACCAGGCTAGCACAAAAAAAGAACATAACACTTACCTAACCACTTAAAATCCAAGAGACGGGAAAACGTGACCTTTCCTTGGCAAAATTAAGCAATACTAGCTGACCACTGACCTCATTAGGTCCATGGATAGACTCGGCTAACAATTCTGAAGTGACTATAGCTAGCTAACCACCAACAGCACATTATTACTGAGACATTAAAATCACAACAACTTATTAAAAACAACGCGAGCTAGCTACGCGGTCATAGCCGATCTTGGCTTAAATGAGTTCAACCACGCTATTTGGTGAGAGAGCTAGCAAACGGTCCCGCTCACAAACATTGCCCACACTGCAATGGTTAGTTCGTTGCGAAGAGAGATCACAGAGGCAAAGTGGCAACCGCTGACGTAAGCTAAAATTTCATCTGGCTGAAATCCATAGTAAGGTAGGTCTGACCGTTTGCAGAAATCTGAGGCTGAACCAGAACAATCTCCTAGCGCTCCCCTATATCTTCGTCGCTGAAACGTTTGACTGCGTGTATGTAGCTTTATAGCTGGTTCAGACCGGCTTCAGCCAGACACATACACCCGTACACTACCAACGAAATTAGCTAGCTAGCTTGCTAACCTAGCTGGTAAACACGCCCTGCAGGCATTATATCAGCATCAGCGCCGCAGTTAGCCGCTAGCCTGCCAGCTAGCTAACTGTCTCTGAGCGAGCTATCAACCCAAACATAACAACATTTGAACATGGAACACAGACAGGAGAGAAGCATTGTTGTTATACAGTCAGTTTGAAAATTAAAAGACACTATCCACTGTTGGCTACTTGATGCACGACACGCTTCGGTGCTTGTTTTGATATCTGAGACCTGTTATGTCACTGCGGAAAGAGTTTTATTTTTTATTTTTTTTTTACTTTCTCCTATTATTGTAAGCGATCAGCCACAACTACAAAAACTTTGAACTTTGTGATGAACATTTTAATGAATCCAGTATTGTTGGTAGTGAAACATTAACGGGTTGGGAAGAACTTGAGATGTTATAGAAGTAAGTAAATGCCCGAAGGAAAATGAAGAAGACGAGAAATACTTTGTTGGTATATTTGGAAATATATAGATTCTGCGTAGACAGGGAACTGAGATATAATTTCACTTTCATTACAGCCATTGCGGACATGCAAAATAGTCAGACTAAAACATATCTGAAACCAATTGGCTTGCCCTAAAGACATTCACATAATTGATTGATCAATGTTTAACACAATCGTTAAAGTACCATTCATGTAGAAAATGTAGTATTTCTATATGATTGGATATTGGTAAGATTGGTATGTTCAACCCAAAATGTTTCTTTGGAAGCAGTGACTTGAGCAGCACAGCTGAAGAGAGATAAATTGTCCCCGTTACTAAGATCAGATATCCTATTTAGCCAGAGCTCAGCTTACAAATCTTTAGCCAGCAGATTATCCTCACTGCAGTGTAAAGTCTGAAGTGTGTGTGTGTGTGTGTGGGGGGGGGGGGGGGGGGGGGGGGGGGGGGTTGTCTCCTAGTTTTTTAATGTGCTCTAAACCTTAACACGCCTCACATCCAACTTTGGAACTGGGCTGGCCCTGTCCTGGGCCGGAGTCTCTCCAGAATCTGATGCCATTATTGGGGACAACTTCTTCCGTGGAGCATCCAGACTGGTCCACTTGCCCTTCCAGACATTAAGCTATTTTCAGGACGAAAATGGCTTGCGGAAACAGCAGCGCATGCTGTTGCATAAGCACAAAGGTGTGACCAGTGGTGCAGTCCAGGGTATACGCAGGTATACGGACTGGAGTATACCCACTCATTTTTCAGTCAGCATTGCGTATACCCACTTCTCAAAACAGGGCGTTTATTCTGTGCTGTATGGGCTGCTTTAAAAAAAAGTGCAAAATTAAGAGTATACCCTCTTCTCCAGGGACCTGGAGTATACCCACTTATTTTTCAGTCAGCATTGCGTATACCCACTTCTCAAAACAGGGCGTTTATCCTGTGCTGTGTGGGCTGCTTTTTTTTAAAAAAAAAAGCAAAATTAAGAGTATACCCTATTCTCCAGGGACCTGGAGTGTACCCACTTATTTTTCAGTCAGCATTGCGTATACCCACTTCTCAAAACAGGGCGTTTATCCTGTGCTGTGTGGGCTGCTTTAAAAAAAAAAAAAAAAGCTAAATTAAGAGTATACCCTCTTCTCCAGGTATACGGAGTATACCCACTTATTTTTCAGTCAGCATTGCTTATACCCACTTCTCAAAACAGGACGTTTATCCTGTGCTGTGTGGACTGCTTTTTTAAAAAAAAAGCAAAATTAAGAGTATACCCTCTTCTCCAGGGACCACTACACCACTGGGTGTGATCAAAGGCACAAAGTGGGCAGAGCCTGGTCCAAGTTAATTAGTGAAAGGTTTGGTTATTGCCAATCAATAGCATTGTCGAGCAATCTCTTTAAGTTGAATGGCTCAAACTTACAGACTCTGTAAGAAGATCACAATATCGTAGTGGATAATGCACAGGAATAAACCATACTTATTTTTTCTGTTGTTCCAAACTATTTTATAAGTTGAAGCATAATTGTAGTGTGTTAGACCTGTATTAAAATGCTCTACCACATCCCTTTAAAAACCCACGCATATACTGTATGCACATACACACAAATGCACTCCAGTGTAAATCTGCATCTTAGCCCTGCTTGTGCCGAAATAATGTATTGTTCTATTTTGTGAAACACTTATCTTTTATTTTTGCTATTTTGTTAATATTTTCTGTTTTGTACGTTTTTGGTTAATACTTTGTTCTACTTATATTATTGTTTTGTGTCCTATGCACCGCACCAAGTCAATTTCCTGTATGTGAAAATATACTTGGCCTAACAAAAGAATTCTGATTGTGATTCTGAGCTGAGATTAAAAAGGAAAGTTTCATGTATCGCCTGGCAATGATTAACCCACCCAGGGGTAGGCCAGCCGCCCGAAGAGTACAAAAGTAACTCAACGCTTTTACGTTTATCGTCTTTTTACTCTGTGCTGAATTAACTGGTTGTGCAGCAGTAACACTGTATTCAACCATGTTTAAGAAATAAAATGCCTTTGCATGACCTGACTTGTTTGTGGAATGGTATGGTGGTGTTTTGGAAAGTTTGGTCATTTTAAAATAACAATAAAGTTTTATCTTATCTTATCTTTTCTTTACTGTAATGGTTGAGTCTTGAAAGTGGGTGTCCATAGCAAAGCCCTGCTCTAGTTATGTAGAGTTGTTGAGAGATGTAGCTGGCAGCACCAGGGAATCTAGATGGCACGTTTGGGGTTGGGAGGGGGGGGGGGGGGGGGTGTCCATGCCAGTCAGCAGCTCCTGTCTGCACAATAGACAGATTGGATATACTGGCAGATAGGGCGGAACATTCCATGTAACAAGGGACAGAGGGTCACACACACACACACAGGCATACATATTTTTTAATTAGATGTGAACACACATACATACAGTAAGTCTACCCTCACACACACACACACACACACACACACACACACACACGCAAACAGAGGGAGCATCAGTTCCAGATGTTAATGCACACATTGAGAAATTAGGGCTCCGGCACACATATTAAGACATGTTAAGATATATATTAACACATTTTCAGCGAAACAGATGTATATTCACATGGCTCCTGGGTTCCCCAACAGTGAGGTGAGGTCAAACACAGAGAGAGAGAGAGACATTCTAGTTGGTCTGCATACAGGTTAAGGCTTGGGAAAGGGACACACACAGAGAGAGGGGAGGTTTTTCTGTGTAATGCCAGAAGTAGACACACAGTCACTGAGGCTCATAGTGATATGACATTGGGAACTAAAATAACAGACTGGTTCTCTGTTTAGCAGGGCACTCACAGGCTGATGCCCAGGGCAGGTTGATAGGAGGCCTGATGTAGACAGGATTCAAATCTGAAAGTAAACAATAACAAACTGGCTCATGAGCTGGCCCCAGAGAAAGAGACATGCATCAAAGTTTGTCAGGACGAGTCTCTAATGTCTGTATCCTATTTAATTAATTATTGGCATGCATTGATTCATCACAGTTGATTCTGGCACATGTTCTGCTGACTGTTGTAGGTCTATATACCCTACAAGTGCAGAGGTGTTAAAGATATGAATGTCAAATTGGTGATTTTGTGACACTCAACTGA
Organism: Sprattus sprattus; assembly: GCF_963457725.1. Lineage (NCBI taxonomy): Eukaryota > Metazoa > Chordata > Actinopteri > Clupeiformes > Clupeidae > Sprattus > Sprattus sprattus. The sequence continues at coordinate 2,661,081 of NC_137914.1, forward strand.
AAACTAAACCCTTCATCCGTCATCTTTCACGTTGAGGTTTTTCAACATTGGCTGAGCGGCTTCCTGTATCAGTTTGACAGGCATGGTGCGCCCTCTGGTGGTCGCAACGCAGCACCGCTGTCAGCATCTTATTCAAAACAATCTTAAGCAGAAGTGCAGTTTAGCCGTTTTTCTTTCTTTCTTTGCCTAAAAGACTCTGAGCAGGGCTCTGATGGTGTGCACTTCCAGGTGATTAACTCCAATAAAACTCCTCTACCCGCTAGCTACTCCTCTTCTACTCACACAGCTTGATGGGTACCTCTTATATAGTTGTCTCTATGACTCAGCATATTCTGCCTCATATTCTGTTTCAAGGAGTAAGGCCAACGGGCCTTCAGTCTCTGTATACCATGTGAGACACTGTTCCAAACACGCTCGATACTCCCTAGCTTGGCCTACAGTGGAGACTGCAGTGTCATAAATAATTTAAATGACATCCTCCGGCCCCACCTCCACCCCTGCAGGGTGGCTCCTCCGCCTGACCGATCCTCAGAGGTGGAACTCATCCAATAAGAGCCAGGAATGAGACTGGGATGCTGGCCTTATAGGCAGAGTGGCAAAGAAAAAGCTATATCTGAGACTGGCCAATAAAAAGAAAAGATTGCTATGGGCAAAAGAACACAGACATTGGACAGAGGAAGATTGGAAAAAAGTGTTCTGGACGAATTTAAAGTTCGAGGTGTTTGGATCATACAGAAGAACATTTGTGCTGTTCATGCTGGAACATGAACATGGATAGCATGGAGCTTTGTCAGTTACCTGTTTGTCATTTCTGTCCGTCTATGCTGATCTGATTGGACTAATGTTTAATGGTAAGATACGTTATGAGAGGTCAATAATTAGTTACCCATATAGTGATACTAGGGTCTTATTGCGTTTGATGACACACTTTTTTTTGCAGGTTTATAGAAGATCATCAAGCATACAGGCTGGCTTCTTTGTGCTCTCATAGGCTTCTCGGTGAGAGAGAAGAACAACATGGAGTAATAATTTTACTATTAAAAAGCTATTACAACTTATTT
>NC_137914.1:2667141-2677141 GCF_963457725.1 Sprattus sprattus
TGGGTCTCCTATCACAGGGCTCCACACACACACACACACACACACACACACACACACACACACACACACACACACACACACACACACACACACACACTCCTATCACAGGCCTCTTTGATCAGATCGCTCCCTGCTGTGGTGATTAATTCAACATCAAAGCCAGGCGAATTCATACATCCCACCATCCCACTCCCACACAGAGATAGGGGGCGGTTGGGGGGGGGGGAGTGAGGGGGCAGAGAAAGTCAGGGGGAGCGATGGATTTGTAGTAACACACACACACACTTGTTGCCACCACAGAAATAAGCAGCACCACCAGCTGACAGGACTCATTTGTGACTGAAGATGGACGGCTTCATGGGCAGCTGACCCTGGTGTGTTTGTGTGTGTGTGTGTGTGTGTGTGTGTGTGTGTGTGTGGACACCGCCCTGTGTGGTCCTGATCCGACTCTGACCCTGGTGTTTGTGTGTGTGGACACCGCCCTGTGTGGTCCTGATCTGACCCTGGTGTGTGTGTGTGTGTGTGTGTGGACAACGGCCCTGTGTGGTGAAGGGACCGGCCATTTGAGATTTAGAGTTAATGGATATGCCATAGTCAATAATTCAATGTATCTTATACCTAGTTACGTAAGTTAGAATATAGTTAAGTCTGGTCAGAGAGAGATTGTCCTGGGGAAAGAGGTGTGACAAGTGCTCACTCCGTTCCCCCATCAATGGGCCTCGTCTCCATGACCCATTTGAATAGAAGGTAACACCCCTAATATCAGTGTATTTAACAGACTGTCTCTCAAGGGATAGTCAGATAGGCTGGAGGTGAAGCGCTGACAGACTGTCTCTCAAGGGATAGTCAGATAAGCTGGAGCCTCAAGTGTGGATCTTCAAGCCTCTGTCTCAACGATGTCGGCCGCCATTGTTCAAGAATAAACCTGGATCATGACAGACCAATCTAAGACTGGATCTCATAATATATGGTATAAAACAACAGTAAACAGGACAACAGGAAAAACTGAAGCGTCTGAGAGGACAGGTACTAAATAATATAAACTTCCAGAAACACAATTCTACTCAATCACTCTTTGAGATGTATGTGTTCTGGGACGGTACTACATGTGTGTGTGTGTGTGTGTGTGTGTGTATGTGTGAGAGAGAGAGTGTGTTTGTGTTTTCTGTGCACAGCTAATAATGAAATATGGTAATATAAATCCAGGATTATGCTTTACATCACCACCACCACCACTGAAATACTGGGAGATTAGTATTTAAGCTCTTAAAGAGATTTTACTGGCACCCACCTACGTACTCTTATGGTAAATAGATCATCATATCAATAAAAAAACAGGCCTCATATTTCAGGAGATGCAGAGCAGAGGCTGTCTCCACATTCCTCATCATTTCAAATGTGTTGGTTAACTGCTGTCTCTAGCTGTGTGCTTAGGTGAGCAGTTAGATGTGAGCAGTGAGATGTGAGCTTGTTAATTAGTGGAGGTTTAATATCAGCAGTTAGATGACAGCTCGTTACTAAGTGTCTTGTTTAATATGAGCAGTTAGTTGTGAGCTTGCTACCTAGTGGAGCTTTAACATGAGCAGTTAGACGTTCTTCATGTAAAAAAAAAAGGCTCAGTGTTGTAAACTTTACTGAAAGTTACGGTAAACTACTTTGAGAGGAGATGCTGGTCTACACTAACTGGCATCAATTCTTAATTAAAACTAAGTCACAGATCGGAGCGCGGACACGCCGCTGAAAATAAGAGCAGAACCAAACAACAGAGAGCCGAAAGGCGGCTGAACGGAGCAGCCATGCAAGCCCAGCTGCACTGATTCAACCCACAGGTGATTTACACTTGACAATAGACGGGCCTGTGTCTGGCACACTCATTTGTAAGAGAGAGTGTGTGTGTGTGTCTGTGTGTGTGTGTGTGTGTGTGTGTGTGTGTGTGTGTGTGTGTGTGTGTGTGTGTGTGTCTGTGTGTGTCTGCCACACTCATTTGCACATCAAAACTCCCCACTGTGGTGATGGGGCTCTCGTCGTGACCCACTCATTTCTCATGCGAAGCGGCTGGATCACGGAGCGGAGAGGAGAGGAGAGGAGAGGAGAGGAGGAGAGGAGAGGAGAGGAGAGGAGAGGAGAGGAGAAGGAGAAGGAGAAGGAGAGAGGAGAGAGGAGAGGAGAAGAGAGGAGAGGAGAGGAGAGGAGAGGAGAGGAGAGGAGAGGAGAGGAGAAGCATCTGAACACGAACAGATATGAATCATGGCTCCGGCGGACAATGCACAAACTCGTTCGGCAAGCATGTTAGCTGCGGTGACGGAACTAAGTGCTTCAGTGCTGCAGCGTGTGTCAGTCACAGAATCATTCACAGGCACTAAAACTGACCAGACCTCCACACAGATGACAACATTAGGGAATTAGGGAGTTACAAGTATGAAAGTAAGAGATAAATGTGTCCACATAACTTCATGAAAGTGAGAAATTATCTTAATTTATGAGAATCAGAGAACTCTTCAAGGAACACTCAATCATGAGTGACTATCCGACACTCCTTCACGTGATTTCATATAAATAATATATGGAATATACATGTATTTAGATTAATATTACATGTCACACTGACACTGGATTAAGATGCTGGATTTAACAGGTGGTTATTGGATATAGAACATGAATACAAATACATACAAACTTTGGAATCTCGGCCATAACTAACCGGTAGTTTTCTAGGATGAAGGTACATTTCTAGATTCCGTTATGGGAGCACCTTCTCTATATCCGTTTGACCGTACACTCTGTGTGTGTGTGTGTGTGTGTGTGTGTGTGTGTATGTGTGTGTGTGTGTGTGTGTGTGTGTGTGTGTGTGTGTGTGTGTGTGTGTGTGTGTGTGTGTGTGTGTAACTTCATCACAAACCAGGAGTCAAAGCATGAGGGTTCATTGCATTCACTAGTGTCTTCACTCATCCTGTCTGCACATATACCACAGAAACACACACACACCGACACACACACAGACACACACACACAGACACAAACACACATGGACACACACACACACACACACACACACACACAGACATAGACACACACACACACACACACATGGACACACCACAGACAGACACACACACACACACACACACACACACACACACACACACACACACACACACACACACACACACACACACACACAAACCCACTCACACACTCGATAGTGTCCTCACCCATCTCGTTGGCTGCTTAAACTCTCAGAGACAGGGAGATTTCCAGTCAGTGTTTCATTGTGTCAGAGGGGAGGCGAGCACCTGGCAGGCCATGTGGGGTTTGATTGATTGACAGGTGAGCTGACAGCACGGTGTTTATCCATTTCCTCTGAGTCATCTGAGTGGCACCTCAAACCAGCCCAGCCCACTCACCGTCAATCAATGTCCACACTCACAACCCACTCGGTAGACAAAAGAGGACATGCACACACACACACACACACACAAACACACACACACACACACACACACACACACACACACGCATGCACGTACACACACACTCACATGCATGTACACACACACACACTCACACTCACATGCACGTAGACACACACGCACACATGCATGTACACACATGCTCACACACACTTGCACATGAAGAATACACACACTCACATGCACATCACACATACGGGCAGACTCACACACACACAGTGCCAACTCTCATCAAATACAGTGAAAAACACACACACACACACACACAAACACCATATACTGTATGAACATACACACATACACAACACACACATATACACAAACTCAGACACAAACGCACATGGACGCACCACAGACACACACACACTCAGGGTGCCAGCTCTCATCAAGTCAAAGAATCCATTTGGTGAAAGCACACACACACACACACACACACCATATATTGTATGTACATAAACACATACACACAAACACAGACACAAACGCACATGGACCCACCACAGACACACACACACACACACACACACACACACTCAAGGGTGCCAGCTCTAATCAAGTCAAAGAATCCATACGGTTAAAGCAAACACATACGTATACTCACAAAAACTTGCCAGGTTTTACAATGTCTATCATAAACTGTTTTAACGTTTTGCTGTAAATAAGCAGTAGATTGTTGTAATGAATATACAACATCCATCTGAAATGTGATATATTGGCATATAATGAATATGCAGCATTAACCTGGAATAACATATACTGACATACACTGAATATGCAAACATTAACCTTGAATAAGATAAACAGACATATACTGAATATGCGACATCAATCTGGAATATGATATACTGTAATTTTTCCATACAACACTGACAAGCGAATTTGCATTAATTACCTCCGCCAAGGAGGTTATGTTTTCGCCCCTGTATGTTTGTTTGTTTGTTTGTTAGCAGGATTACGCAGAAACGCATGGACCGATTTCCATCAAACTTTGTGGGGAGATTGGGTAATATAATGGCAATAATTGATTCAATTTTCAGATGTCAAGGTCAAAGGTCAAGGTCACAAGGCGGAGGTTTGCATTCTCTGAATGCTCCCATTCTTGTTTATATTTTACTTACTGTAAATTTTAAAAGTTCACACCTGCTGCCTGATTTATTCCTGTGGCTGAATCTGAAAGTGACCTGTGCCAGACCCAGGCTACTATCAGGGCCAGACCCAGGCTACTATCAGTGCCAGACCCAGGCTACTATCAGGGCCATACCCAGGCTACTATCAGGGCCATACCGGATCTATCTGAAAGTGACCTGGGCCAGACCCAGGCTACTATCAGGGCCATACCCAGGCTACTATCAGGGCCATACCGGATCTATCCTGTGCCAGACCCAGGCCATACCGGATCTATCTATCCGGATCTATCCTGTGCCAGACCCAGGCCATACCGGATCTATCTATCCGGATCTATCCTGTGCCAGACCCAGGCCATCTATCTATCCGGATCTATCCTGTGCCAGACCCAGGCCATACCGGATCTATCTGAAAGTGACCTGTGCCTGACCCAGGCTACTATCAGGGCCATACCTGATCTATCTGAACCTGACCTGTGCCTGACCCAGGCTACTATCAGGGCCATACCGGATCTACTGTATCCAAGGTGCCAAGGGAGAGTGGATGAAAACTAGCTAACCAAGCTAATTCCGGTGCATTTACATTTTCTGGGAAATGTTTATCAATGTACACTGTCCCTTTTCAAATAAACGCATAAATAAATGAATGAAGTGTGTTAACAGAGACAGCTTTGAATCAGGAGATTGATCCCCTCCATTCCAGGGCCCTGCTGATCAATACAATTACATCTGCAGGGTGGCGGCCTGATCAATATCATTGAATCTCCCAGACAACAGCACAACAGCTCATTTGTCTCTGTGTGTGTGTGTGTGTATGTGTGTGTGTGTGTGTGTGTGTGTGTGTGTGTGTGTGTGTTTGTCTGTGTGCCGCGGTGTGGCGATTTCACAGTGTCATCAAATCTACACAAATTCTTGTGTAAAATCCATGGGTGTTAACACAAAGGAACAGCGTTCAAACATGGAGCTGCTCGGATCATTGGGAATACTGCTGTGGTGGGATTCCCTCAAAGCAACAGAAGGAACACATGAAAATAAAGAGGCTTTGCATTTCAATACATCAATACATTATTAGGATTTTACATAAATGCATTAGAATGTATTTCAATTTTACCTCCTCCTTTCTCTTCCTTTTTTCTTTAGTTTTGATGGAGATATTTCCAAACACTGTTAATGACTTAAGAATATAATAATCAAGTGCCTTGTATTATTAATTACCTTATATGAATCATGTGCATATGAAAGCAGTAACATGGCTTTTCTGTGCGTGTGAGTAACTTCGAATATTAGGTGCCGCTTTTTATGCATATGTACAAGACAAGAGGATGTTGAGACCAGAGGAGATAAGAAGGGTTGAACTGTGCTTATTCCGACCTTGTGCAAAACTGCCATCCTTGCAAGACAGGGAGCCTCAGACGTGAGAAATCCACCACGTGGTTATCCCTGCTGAAAGCTAAACTTCTGTTTATATAAACCTGGTGCGATGGGTTTATCCTTGCTTCACTTTCAGCCTTGTGCTGGGAGGGGAGCCCGATCGCAATTGTTGTTGTTGTTTGTCTAATAAATGTACTAACATGCAGCTCCGGAGTCCTGAGGTAACTAGGGTGAATTTTCACCTTTCACAGATTTTTGGATATGTTTACACATTTTAATTTAAGACTGTTCAATGCTTTTGCAGCACAAATGATATCCAATAAAACGACTTGACTGAACTAAACTGAACTATATCTGCCCACAGTATCCTCTGTCAAGGAGCCTGAAGTGAAACAAGAGGTGACTGTGGGGCCAGTTATAAATGGTGTGCATGTGTGTGTGAAGGGGAGGGGTTATCATCTTGCTATGCCATTTCTCCGTTTATGTTCTTGCTACTGGTGGCAATATAGTGGTGTTTTGACTAGATGTGAACAATTCCCAAACTTACCTTTCCCATGTGTGTGTGCGTCATTAATATGGCATTAATATGAAATAGGAATATGTTCTAGCCACTAACGGTATTATGTGTATACCAAAGAAAGTTGCTTGTATGTGAAAACGTACTTGCCAATAAAAGCGTCTCTTGACAACGCAGAGCAGACAGCGCTCTCCATGGTCCTGAAATATGCAGTAAGAAAAACAGACTGGATCAGATAACAAGCTTCAGATATTTACAACTTTAAAGAAGGTGTTTTCATCACTGTCGTGTGTGATGTCTTGTTCACCTCAAAGGTGCCCTGGCAGCTTGAGCCTTCAGAGGACTCTGTGGGTCGTTGTTTCTTGATCGCCACAGAATGTCCGCATGGTGGTTATCCATCAACATAACTGTCTCTCTCCATTAGTAACACAGGGTACATCTGCAGCTCTGCAGCTCTGACACACACACACACACACACACACACACACACACACACACACACCCTCACACACACACACACACACACACTCATAGACACATTCACACACACTTGCTTGATAACTCCTGTGCCACGTTGCATTAATGTGTGCATTTGTGATTTCGTTGATGGGGTGCGTTTGTGTTTGGATGCGTTGAGCAAGTAGGTTTGTGTGTAGTTTCAACGACAAGTTGGATGCGCTCCCTGGGCTCCAGAAATCTAATCTCCCCCCTGATGTTTCATCAGGAGCTCCAGCACTACTCCTGATCGGCGAACGCGTCTGCCACATCAGTGCCTGAATCTGCGCCCATTAGTGTTCATTTAGCCGATCGGTGCTTAAAGGTCACCGCGGAGCAGCTCGTGCCAGCTAAATGTTCCTGTCACTCTTAAATCTGGCGAGAAAGTCAACGTGTTTGACGTGGCATTTGGCGACAGCCAGCGGATACTCATTGATTTGTGTGGAATTTCTGTCCCTCACGATTGAATCAGTGTGGGCGTCACTCGGGCGTGACTTCAGTTAATCTCATGAAGCAGGGTTAGTGCTGGAGCTCCTAATGAAACAACAGGGGGAAGATTAGATATCTGGAGCCCAGGAGGAGCCACCTGGCCTGGGGGGGGCTCTGGACGTGAGAGAGCCCTGGTGTGGCAGTGTCTCTGAGGGGATTCTGTTAATGTGTCGGCATGCATCTGAACATACAGAGGCCATCATCTCTGACTGCCGTTAACCGTAACTGATTTGTTTTTGTGAAGTCTTCTTCTCCCTCCTCTCCTGTCTCACTAGATTGGATCTGGAGTGGGCTTGGCTTTGGCAGATGCTGAGGCTCCAGGCAGAATGTGCTCACAGACGAGAGACACTCTCGTGTGTAATCCTCCACCATAGCCACCCAGCACATTAACACCACAGACATCTACAGAGCCATCATAGCTATCTTCATAGTCACCTAGCATAGACACCATAGACATCAGCATAGACATCTGCATAGTCACCTAGCATAGAAACCATACAAATCTGCATAGATACCATAGACATAAGCAAAGACATCATAGACATCTGCATAGTCATCTCATAAGGAGAAAAAAAAAACATAATGGACCTTTTCCCAGAACATGTTTTCCTTCCTCAGTTGTGGTTTGGGACTTTTAGGCTGGTTGTTAGACTTCACGTCTGAAATGGCCAGATTCGTTTTACGCAAACTGAGATAAGCCCTTTGCTTTCAAATTCCCCGTGGTGTTCTGAGTAATAGGTCTCAGATAGAACACAGATAGAACCCAACTCTTCAGAGAGCACCTCCCTCCCTAACTGGCACCTCACTTCTTTTTCTTTTTCTTTCGATGTTGTTTTCTATTTCTTGAAAAAAAATGGCAGTATTTATTGTTACACCTGGTTTGATTGCTCTGAGCTTGACTGTTCTCGCCCTTGTGCGTCGCTTTGGACAAAAGTGTCTGCTAAATGACTAAAGGTAAATGTAAATGTGGAACACACATCCAAGTAACAGCCTGGGGGTGGACAGGGGGCCTCCCTTCAGCAAAACAAACCGCTGCCCTGCAGTTTACCCACACACTGAGAGAAGAGCTTGGCAGTTTACCCACACACTGAGACTGTAACCCAGGGAAGAGCTTGGCAGTTTACCCACACACTGAAAGAAGAGCTTGGCAGTTTACCCACACACTGAGAGTGTAACCCAGGGAAGAGCTTGGCAGTTTACCCACACACTGAGACTGTAACCCAGGGAAGAGTTTGGCAGTTTACCCACACACTGAGAGAAGAGCTTGGCAGTTTACCCACACACTGAGACTGTAACCCAGGGAAGAGCTTGGCAGTTTACCCACACACTGAGACTGTAACCCAGGGAAGAGCTTGGCAGTTTACCCACACACTAACCCAGGGAAGAGTTTGGTCCTAAACTGGTCTTGATCAGGTTCAGCAGTAGCTTGTGTGACTCTGTGCGAGGTAGAAAACCCCATGGATTCACTTGGATGGGTTTGATCCTTGAAGACCTCCAGGTTATGCATGCTTACAAAATCTTTGCCCAAAATGATTTCAGGGCTCGGAAATATTTCTTGTTCAAAAGAGTCAAATAGTGTTTATGATTTGACAAAAAAATAAATAAATAAAAGGAAAAGCATAAAAGACAGAAAGAGGGGTGGAAAACCCCACTTAAGGGTCTCATAACACCTACAGAAGGATCTCATAATGATTTTCAAGCACTGAGTGCAGATTTTCTCTCAAAGATGTATAATATCTGGCAGATGAGGACAGATTCTCTCTAAAAGATGGATGACATTTGGCTGATGAGAGCAGATTCTCTCTCAAAGATGGATTATATCTGGCAGACCTGCGCCAGATCTCAGCTGTGTGTGCGACTGTGCGTGCCTGACAGAAGCTGGGCTATCCTAGGACTGGGGTCTGTCCCCACTGGAGTACTGCAGGGTCTGCACCGTCTTAGCTGCCTCTGGAGAAGGAGGAAGAGGAGGTAGAGGAGGAGGAGGGAGAGGAGGGAGATAAGGAGGAGGAAGAGGAGGAGGAGGGAGAGGAGGAGGAAGAGGAGGAGGAGGAAGAGGAGGAGGAGGAAGAGGAGGGAGAGGAGGAGGAGGAAGAGGAGGGAGATAAGGAGGAGGGAGAGGAGGAGGAGGAAGAGGAGGGAGATAAGGAGGAGGAAGAGGAGGAGGAGGGAGAGGAGGAGGAGGAAAGAGAGGAGGAGGAGAAGGAGATGGGAGAGGAGGATGAGGAGGATATTGGAGAGGAGGAGGAGGAGGAGGAGGGGGGGGGGAGGAGGGAGAGGACTGTGGGCCGAGTCCGAGGCTGAGTACGGTAGCCTGTCTACCCCCAACACCCCTCCACTGGCATTGTGCAATAACACTGATTAATTACACTGCCAGTGTGCTCGCTCGCCTTCTGCAGACGTGAAAAACGGCACTGAATCATCAGCATGTATGAATCTCTATCTCCCATAATCCATTTTGCAGGGGTAATCATCTCTCAGACACGCTGTTTGTGTGTGTGTGTGTGTGTGTAGGTGTGTGTGTGTGTGTGTGTGTG